>NW_020438946.1:1736362-1767909 GCF_000699045.2 Agrilus planipennis
CATGACTCTTTCGACTAATAGTAGAAAATATTGCCCACACATCTGTTTTTTTTTTTAATTCGAAATTAAATTTCATTGTATAAATTAACATACGTTTTAATAAATTACTAAAATAATACGTACCTACCTACATAGAAGATAAAAAAATTACGTTTGTATAGGTAAGTATCTACATATATAGTTGGGGCATTCAAAATTGAAGTAGTCCGTAATAAAACTGTCGCATTTAGTTTCTTCTTTTAACTTACTAACTAGATTAGAGCGGTTGCTGACAGAACGTCTACTTTTGCTCACGACAGACGTCGTAGGGAATATCGTAAACATAGAAAAGAGATGTCAGGAAGGAGTTGCAGCGGGCACTAATAAAGAAAAAAAAAAAGAATAACATTGTACCAAATAATGTCTAAGAAAGAGATGCAAACAAGCAGAATTTGAATATGTCGTTAGTGTCAGACTTTAAAGAAAGTTTTTATGAATTTAAGAAAGTAAAGACGCTTGTTTATAGATATAATTCCAGCCAGGCAGTTATAAAGCCGACCCTGATCTTTTGCGTACCTAAACAACCTCTAACCACTCCACTGCTTACCGTTATTCGGTTATCTCTTTTCACTTTGTCCATACTACTCATGAAGCATTTCCCAACTTAACAAGGACGTTCAAAACGCTGCAAATGACTGCAGTCCTAAGTGGAAACAAGAAAGAAGAATACGCCCATTCTCACAGAAAATTTGTTGCGGACTAGGCCAATTTTAATCGTCCCAACTATACATAGAAATCGTAGTATTTACCTATATTATAAATATTCAACATTATAAGGATCTGTAATAGTTGCTAGTAGCAGCAGGTACATTACAGACATAAAAGATATAATGTTGCAAAATTTAAAATGCAAAAAGGGTACATATTATAAATATAGTTACAAATAACCCTAATTTATATTAAGTTTGAGTCATATTAAGTATTAGTAAAAAATCTACATATATATAAAAGATAGAAATAAGAAGGTATTATAAAGAGTAGGAGAACAAAGGGAGCTAAACTTCGAGCCATCTAAAGTGACAGCTCATGCAATAAAACTGCCAACAATAGACCACCTTTGCCCATGCCTAAGTGCAATTACAGCTTTATGGCGTCATTCATTGTTATGAACCTGTGCCTACAAAGCTCAAAATAGTTAGAAAACTGTATTCAAGCGAATTTCACTTCTCTGTTTTATCGAAATATGAGAGATGTGCAGATAGTACAATATTTTTGTTGAATTTCAGATTCAATAAGGGTTATTTTCCCTTAAGATTGTCATTAAATAAAATTCGGGATGTCCTCCTTATTTCTGCGGATGTTAGCCATTCTACGAAATACTTAAAATTTTCTGGAAGTTTTATTACTTCAGTCGCCACTTTAGATTGCTCAGAGTTTATGGAATTCAAAAAGAAAATGAAGAACTAGGTAGAACATTTTAGTTAGAAATTAAAAATATATGTAGTCTTAGAGAAATGCGAAGATTTTAGCTGAAGATATATCCAAAACTAACTTCGGACTGATGGCAAGATGATGAATTGGCAACCCTAATCGTAGGAACAATTTTTCGTATCTCTACTGGTACTTATTTTGTTTAACATCAAATAATCCGTAATTACGACATTTACAACTTTTACTTATTCAAATTTTTAACTATAAAAACTTAGTCTTTCTTATTTAGAACAAAGAACAGCTGATATATTAATAAGTTTGGCATAGAATACATATTGTCTATAAAATTTTGGCAACAGTTATACATATATATATGCGTCATTCGAAATTGCTAGAGTTAGAAAGCATCTTAGCACATACATTTGACTGATATATTATAGTTAATTATTTTTTATTCATTTCGTTCTACACTATTACCTATAAGTTCGTAAGAGAAAGGTGTAATTTCACTTTTTTTATAATTTAGTCCACTATATATTCAGTATCTATGTACAATATTATTTAACTCATATCCATCAAGAATGGTTGTTTCACGTGCACCCTTTTTAATTAAAAAACAGGCCAGCCGGCACCGAGGGTTCCGTACGTAGTTTGTCCGTTACGAGTCTGGATTTTTTTTCCGCTTTTTCCGAGTAAGTTTCCCCCCCAAAAATTAGTCCCCAATTATTCCCAACAGGAACTACATCCTGTACGTTTTGCGAGTGTCAAGTATGCGGCATAAACGGAGTATCTTTTGATTATCTTGACTTTGAAGAAGTTTGATTTTTTCAAAAATCTGAGGAATGGCAGACCTAATTGTTTGATACCTCCACGAGTTCTTGATCTTGACAGACAAAGACAGATTTAAATGATAAGTCCAGTAATTGTAATTTAAAATCTTTAAGGGGTGTTACGCGTTTCTAAAAAGGTTTTTCAGAATTTGGTTAATTGAAGAAAGTTCCGAAAGTTCAGATAGATGACGTGACTCAAAAAAAATCCACATGTTCATCAAATTATACATTTTTTTTATCTAGTGTGGCATAGAAAGAACGAATGCCGATAAAAAAATGGGTAATTTCTATGTTCGGTGAACGTTCTGCCTTTAATTCTTATATGACAGAGATTAAGATAAAGTAGGTATTTAATAATAAATTGCAGCATTATAGATGCAAAAGTATACTTTGATGTTTAGCAGTATATAGATACTACAATAAAGTTTTAATAATATTAACTTATTAATAGTGTTCATCATCATAAGGTCGTCAGTCCTAAGACTGGTTGTTCACGCACCTCCACTCTTTCCTATTCTGAGCTAATCTTCGCATTTCCCTAAAATTAGAACATCCCACATCCTTAACTGTTTAGAACCAGTAATCTAATCTAGGTCAACCTCTACCCCAGCTAACTTCCGTTTCTTCTTCTAATATGTCTGACTAGCCCTTCATGCCTGAGAAGGTGTCCTATCAACCTATCTCGCCTATTTCTTATTGGCTTCTATGTCCTCTGTTCTCCTATTCATTTCAATATCTCTTTATTTCTAACCTTCTCTTTCCACGGTATATCCTCATTATTCGCCTGTAATACCACATTTCTAACATTTTCTTGTGTTTCGCACCCGTACAGCGCCGGGTAATAATCAATTAAAAAGAGCTTCCTGTCACATGTTACAATCATATACATATGCACCTAATTTGCCGATAATTTCACGATAAATTTTATCATACCATCACATAAATTTCTAAATCTTTTCCCTGATGGAAACTTCAAACCGCAGCAAGACCCCTTGCAAAATCATTATAAATTGATGTTCCTGAAGGAGTAATAATTCAGAGAGTCTCCGAGTAAGCTTTCGTACAGCGTACATTTGAAATTAATGATCGCACCAAAGAGGTCGTCTCACAGTCTAACTTTTGGAGTAACCGTCACAACCTCGTTTTTCCCTAGTCGTGAACTAGATTTCACTTAGAATGTGAGCCAGCCTTCTATCGATTTACAAACCGTTCAAGAACGTTCTTAGAGAAAGGTGTTGCAAACAAGCAGGTTATACTAAAGCAACTTTAACTGTGACTATGACCGTGTAAGTGTGTTGCAAAAAAGTGAGTGGACAAGGATAAAGCAAAACTGATATCAGAATTATCTTGAAAGATTTTACTTACTACATACTTATCGTTACGTACATGAAAATGTCGTCAGGTTGATGTTAGGCGCTATTTCAAAGAAAAACATAGGAAAAGAAAAAAGCGCCAAACAAAATTTAAGATGAAAAGAAATAACGTATTTAAATGTTTATTTATAAGCGTACTGTCCCAAATTTAACGATGCCGAGCCAGCGGTGTTTGAAAGTTTATTATGGCAATCACGATTTTTACCAACTAATCTTATTGGTTATTACCAGTAATCTAACGGAAAAATTCCTAATGCTACAACTACTGTAATAGTCCAGTCAAATGAGGGAAATGACTGAAGAGTACCTTATAAAGGAGAAAATGATTGAAACACGGGTCATCTATCGGAAATTATGTAAATGAAAATTATTTACCTAGCATAAGGGGGGAGAAAATCCGCAAAAACAATTGCAAATTCGATTATCTCGCGAAATATGAAAGATATGGAAAAAAAGTTTCAATAAAAGCTTTATATAGCATCTAAATTATAAAAGCTAAAATCCTGCGGTTTGGATATTTCGTTTTAGCACGTATTACCGCATCTTTTTTACAATGGGCAAAATGGGTACGTTATTCAAGGTCAAAAATATCGAGACCTAGGTACTTTTGACAATCATATAAGACGAATAACTTTTTTTTTCAAATAGAATGTTCTGTATTAAATGATACCGTTCGATGCGAAATTAAAAGTCCTTTACTACTGAAGTTTTTAAATACAAAATTACCGATTTTTTATGTAAAATTATTAGAGATAAATATTTAAGATCTTTTCTTTAGGTTGTATTTTAGGGATAGGATTTATATTAAAATTATCCTTTAAAATCCTGGTTGGGCTTAGTTCGTACTTCTCGGAGAACACGGTCTATTTAAGAACATTACCTAAATAAAAAGGAGTTTAAAAATTCTTTCATTTTTAGTTGTGATGTTGCCCAAAAATCTGAGTGAGCGTATCCCAATTAGTTAAAGCGAGTGGAATTTTTACTAAACACAAATAATACCCAATTTTTTAGATATTCTTAGGGTCCGACCGCTTGTTTTTTTAAACAAAAAGACTGCAAGATATAGGAAATTTAGGACTTCTTGAAAGACATATTTTGATCGGATCTGATAGCAACTAGTAATTGCAAATAGTTCTTTATTCATTACTAGTGACCCGCCCCAGCTTCGCACGGGTGCAATGCTGATACTAAATATATTTTTATTTTGTTTAGATTATTCTCGAAGAGGGGAAATCTTCAAAAAACACCTCTCAACTAAATATACTACAGAATGTCTGTATATACAACATTTACAGCTTTTTTGTCATTAGACAATACAAATTGACCTCCCGACCGGTACCGCCGCAACCGCTATGTCCCTGCATTTTAAATCTGTAATATCTTCGAAAATGTTTATTTTAATTACATGCTATACAGGGCCATATTGATCTATATTAAATGTACAATGTATTTAAGGTACTTAATTGGATAAGCATTAATGCTGTATTTCTTAAAATCGCTTCGTAAATAAGCCATTATTTCTCATAAAAAGTAAAGGATAAAAAATGGTTATTGTGGCTTATCCCTAAGAGATAGACATATACCATCACGGACTTTTTTGTAGACCTTTTTAAGATGTACAATACTGTAGTACATTATTTTGATCTATCTCGTAGGGTTCAGCCAGCATTTGCAATGTAAGCGCAAAAAATGTGTTTATTTACGACATCACATTAGAAACCTCTAAAATGATCAGTGTTTCTCTAATATATTATGCATGTATTATACATATAAACCTTCCTCTTGAATTACTCTATCTATTAAAAAAAACCGCATTAAAATCGGTTGCGTAGTTTTAAAGATTTAAGTATACATAGGGACAGACTGCGGGAAAGCGACTTTGTTTTATACTATGTAGTGATACTGAGATATTGACTGTGAATACTTCAAGGGTCGCACTTACTCATTAGTTTTTGTTTAGTTTCATCGTCATCATTACACTAATAATATTACTTACCTAAAAGTATCAGCCATTCCAAAAAGACTTCGAACGTTCCACTTCATCTTTCGTTGTTATTTATGTATTTCGAAAAGAAAACCAGTCCGTTATAACTACCTAACATTAATCCGGGGGTGGAGCAATAAAAGGGGCGTAATGTTAGATAGTCCTCTGCAGCTTATCCTTCAATACCCAATGATGTTGGGGTATCCTTAAGCAGGTAGTTAGATAAACGGAAGCGTTTCGAGGACGAAGGTCATAATTTACCCCAAAAATGCGAGACTTTGGATATTGATGGGGTTTTTATATCCTAAATCTTAATCCTAAAAGCATATGTATGTTTTTTCTGATTGATTAAAGAACAGTTCAAAGGTCAAACTGAAATTATTTGGGATATATTTTTTATGAAAATCGGTATTAAAAGGATCCTATAAATATAAATAAACTAAAGTGAAAGCATGCATAACGTACACAAAAATAATGTTCGCTTTCATATGAGGAACCGAAAAAAACCTTCAACATTGAGTGACGTATTGTCAAGTTAGGTTGGTTAGATTGACGTATATAAAGTGCTATTCAGCAAGGGTTTGAGTTAGGTTTTAGCGGGAAAGGTTTTGGTGATTGACGTAGACTTTATAAAATTTAAGACAGCGTATGTATGCAAAAACAATTGCTGGCAACAACAATCTGTCTTTTACAATTTAATGTATACGAAAAGAACAGAATCGACAATAAAAACAAGGACTAAATAGTAGCGAATGTCTCAACTTTCAAAATAATTTGACTCGATGTCCTCTAACTTAAATATTAAATCTATTAAGTATGTCACTTGTTTCGTTTTGACTTTTCGTGTGCTATGCTGAAATTTTGTTAATTTTTCAAGCCTATCCCTAATATTTACTATCAATTAATAAACAAAAATGTTCTTTTCAGAACAAATTATTACTTTTGCTTGCTTTCCATTTATCTAATGCGGTTAGTTATCCATAAAATTTAAATTTTGTAGAAATGAAAGTAAAACTTCATTTAACTCTGAAGTTGTTGATTGATTACTGTATGTAGTGTCATGCATTATCGACAACAGTATAACTAATCGTCCAAAAAAGCCGTTTAAACAGACACTTATAATAAATGCATGCCGCAAGCTACAGAAAACCGCGTTTGTTTTTGCGAAAACGATAAAGTTTCCATCCCTTACGAATAATTGCCGTTTAGGGTTTAGGTACATTTCTAGTGATTCGCATCAGTTAAAAATACGCCGTTGCACAATACGTTTCTTAATTCTATTTAGGTTATTAAGAATAAACTCGTGTGGTTTCTCACTATAGGTTCGCAATCAAATTAAAGTCTAATTATATTACAAGAGAAGCTGTTGGATGAGTATCGATTGGAATGAAGAAGGCATTCAAAGGGATTCTTTGCCTTGCGCGGAAAAAAATATGTATCAAATTCATCACATCCCACGGGAGAAGGCCACCACTAACAAACAGATGGAGAACCATACTAAAGAGTTATTTCTATTACCTAAGAAATAAATATTTTGCCTAATTTTTGACTCCTTCTCGTACATAAGATATTGTATATTTACAAAATAATTTTTAGTGATGACCAAAGCAAGACAAAGACAAAGACCAAGACTGTCCCATTGGACTTGGTATTGCTCTAATACTTCTAGTGTTGGTCTTAGTCTCGCGTGTTAAGTCTTGGTGTTGCTCATTTAATCTGATACTTATGCATGACTCTTTCGACTAATAGTGTTGATAGTTGTGAGAGTTATTCGAGAAGTTACCCTTAAAATAGATAAATTACAATAAATTGACCGAAAGTTATAATTTTTGGTTTAGTCTTTCGTATTTGGTCTTGTTCTTACATATTCGATTTTGGGTTGTCATGGTTTTGTTTGTTCGGTCTTAATTTCAGTCTTGGTCCTGTTCCTTGGCTTGGTGTTAGTCTTGGTCTTGATCGTTCGGTCTTAGTGTTTGTTGATTGTTGCGGGTGTGTTGCTGGCCTAGATTTTCCTAAGGAACACTTAAACCCTCTTCGATAAAAATTAATTTAGCGAAGTCTATTTTTTAGATATAACGGCCGAATATTTTCTATCGGTGGTATTCTTCTTGGAGCAGTACGAGCAGTAAACGACTTATGTGATTTTTAACTTTTTAATAATCAACATACACTTAAACTAACACCAAAAAAAAACACTTAAAAATAACTACAATGAATGAACTACTGATGAACTGAATAGATAATTGATTGAACTTGGCAGAGAAAACTAAATGGTTGAAAACATGAAAACTTAATGAACTTTTAGATAGATAAAATGCTTAAATATGACAAGAAAATATAGGGGGTGGAGGTACGTTAGTGGGGTGTTTTTGACCTTAGGCTACGGTTAGTGACTACGTGACTAAAATCAGAATATTGTTGTGGATGGAAAGACCATCGACCCATCTGGTGACTAACGCGAAGGGACGTTACCTGCCGAGGAAAAACCTAAATACAATAACGATAACATTCCTTTGTTGCAGGCACGTTATTATAAACTTAACACTGCGAAATACACAAATGTTTTTCGTTGTTCAAAAGGCGCATCATGAATTGCGCCCCAACATACCGCCCCCCTTGAACTATCATGTTCAATTAATTAATGAATCTGATGAATCGCGATCACTATCACTTATCGCTAACGGAGCGAGTTTTTTGACACTTCGTTTGAATTCACCTGTTGCTGTTTTCACAGTCACTACTCGTATGATGCCATCTGGACCGGGATGAACAGCAATAACACGCCCAAGTTTCCAATTCAACGGTGGAGTGTTGTCCTCTATAAGGGAGACTAATGTGCCGCAGGAAATGTCTTTGGTTGATCCAGTGTGCCATTTTTTACGAACAGTTAATTCGTGGAGATATTCCTGTTTCCAACGACGCCAAAAGTGCTGTTTTATCTGGATAACTTGCTGCCAAGACGATAGGCGATTGGACGGTACTTCCTCTAGTTGGTGATCTGGCATGCTCGTTAACGAATCACCAATAAGGAAATGACCGGGAGTTAGGGCAGATAGGTCATTTGGATCTGAGGATAGCGGGGTCAAGGGCCGGGAATTTAGAATTGCTTCTATTTCAGTTATGCAGGTTAGCATACCTTCAAAACTGAGGAGAGTGTTTCCTACTACCCGAACTAAATGACGTTTCAAAGATTTAACAGCAGCTTCCCACAATCCACCAAAATGCGGGGAGCGCGGGGGAATAAAATGCCAATTTATATGTTGTTCAGCAAGAATTTCCTTAATGTTTCCGTTTGAAAGGTTTAAGAATTGGTATAATTCATCTATTTCACGTTTAGCTCCTACAAAATTGGTAGCATTATCCGAGTACAAATCGGATGGTTTTCCTCTACGTGCAAAAAACCGTTTCAAAGCTGCTAAAAATGTTTGGGTTGTTAAATCGGTTACTAATTCTACATGTACAGCTTTAGTTGCAAAACAAACAAATATGGCGACGTATACCTTTACCTTATTTCGATTTCGGTGCCTTTTTTCTTTAATGAAAAACGGACCGCAATAGTCTATTCCTGATTGAAGGAATGCGCGTTTATAAGTTATGCGACTTTTTGGGAGATTTCCCATTACGTAATTCGGAATTGTTGGTTTGGTACGACGACATGTTACACATTTAGAAATAACATTTTTAATTGTATTTCTTCCGTTGATAATCCAATATGAATTTCTAATTGAACAGAGAGTCATTTGTGTACCAGCATGGAGATTTTTTAAGTGCGCTTCAATTATAATTAGTTTTGTGATATGGTGGTCATGGGGTAATAACATCTGATGTTTTTCAGAATACGATAAGTTTGCTAAATGTAAGCGACCACCTACCCGTAAAATTCCTTTGGGATCTACGAAAGGAGAGAGTGCATTTAATTTACTACTAACCTTTCCTGCATTGATTAGATGAATTTCCGTAGAAAAGCTTTCCGTTTGAACTAATTTAACTATTGTTTCCATGGAATTTGCTAATTCAGTTGTACTAAGAGGCCCTACGTATTTATTATTAATGTTTTTTGTGTTGTGGTAGAATCTTAAACAATACGCGACTACTCGTTTAAGTTTGGTGATAGACGAAAAACGTGTTAACAGTTTGTTTTTTGGAGCAATTACACTTGTAACAGCAATAACTGGTCGTTGTTCAGGAATTGCAACTGAATCAATGTTATTAATGTCTAAACGCGGCCACGTTGAATTACTACCCTTTAACCAACTGGGACCAAAAAACCAAAGGTCGTTGTCTTTTATTTCCTCCGGTCTAAGTCCACGTGAAATTAAATCCGCGGGATTGTCACAAGAAGGAACGTGTCGCCAATGATGAATGTCTGTTACTCTTTGGATTTCAGAAACCCTGTTAGCTACAAATGTTTTCAACGTATGAGGGGATGTGTTGATCCAATGTAACGTGATAATGGAATCAGACCACAATACTATTCTACTAAATTTAAGTCGGCGTAGTGCATTTGAGGTAGCTTGAAGAAGTTGCGATAGTAAATGTGCTGCACATAATTCTAAACGGGGCAATGACACTGATTTTAGCGGCGCTACTCGAGATTTGGAACATACGAGGTGAGTTGTGGTTGATCCCTGCTTATTTGTTGAGCGAATGTATAGACAGGCCCCGTATGCTTTCTCACTAGCGTCGCAAAATCCGTGTAATTCTAATGATTTGTGATTACAACTTACTATTTTACGATGTATGTATATGTCATTAACCAACGGTAGTTCTTGTCTATAATTGTTCCATGTAGTATTCATTTCAACGGGTACTGATTCGTCCCACCCTAATTTTAATTGCCAAAGTCGTTGCATTATTAATTTTGCCTTTAAAATTACGGGTCCTACTAAACCAAGAGGGTCAAATAATTGGGCTATTTCAGATAGAATAGTTCTTTTCGTTATACGCATTTTTGTGGGAGGTTGAGTGACAACGTACGAGATGCTGTCGCGTTTAGGATTCCAAAAAACTCCAAGAGTTTTTGTAGTCTGATCTAACATCTTAAATTCTACTTGTTCTAAATTACTACTTAACGGTTTTATTAGCTCATCATGATTAGATGCCCACTGTCTTAAATGAAACCCAGCTTTATTCGTTAACTGTGTTAATTCTTCACGAAGTTTAACTGCTTCTGCGATCGTTTCGGTACCTGTCAACAGATCATCGACGTAAAAATCCTCCCTTAAAACAGTTGATGCTTCAGGGTGATTTTTTGCTTCGTCTAATGCTAATTGATGCAAAGTTCGCGTAGCTAGAAAAGGAGCAGGAGAAGTTCCGTAAGTTACTGTGTTTAAGATAAAGGTTTCTATTGGTTGTTGATCATTTTCACGCCAAAGAATTTTTTGATATTTTCGATCGTGTTCGTGAACTAATACTTGCCTGTACATTTTAGCTATATCGGCTGTTAAAACTATATTGTGGGACCTAAATCGAATTAACAACGAGACTATGTCTTCCTGAATAGTTGGACCAATCATAAGTGTCTCGTTAAGGGACTTACCGTTCGTAGTTTTTGCTGACCCATCAAAAACGACTCTAAGTTTTGTTGTTAAACTAGCTTCTTTTATTACGGCGTGGTGTGGCAAATAATAACCTTCCGTAATAGGCGAAATGTTTGATTTTGTCATATGACCCAATTCTACATACTCGTTGATAAAATCAGTATACTGGCGTTTTATTTCCGGTTTTTTATTTAACGATCGTTCTAAACTTATAAATCTTTTCAACGCGCTATTGTAAGAATCGCCTAACTCGTTTTTTGGTTCTTTGAATGGTAATCTGACTACATAGCGTCCTACTGAATTATCAAAATGTGTATTTTGCATGAAGTGCGTTTCACAGGCACTTTCCTCCTTAGACAAAAATTTACATTTTGGACCTTCCTCAATTTCCCAAAATTTGTTTATCTTATTGTCTAAAGAATCTAAACTTAAATTACAGACAGATCCCTTTGTTGAGTTTGAGTTGAGGGGAACCTGACCAGATATTATCCACCCTAATTGTGTTTTCTGTAACACCGCAAATTGACTTGACGATTGTGTTTGTACTTGTCCAATGCATAATAAATTAAAGAAAAGTTCTACTCCTATAAGTGCATCAATTTCACCTGGTTTGTGAAAATCGGGATCAGCTAGACGAGGAAGAATATTTGATGGAATGTTTATATTATTTCTAGAAAATTGGTGCATTGGTAGTCGTTCTGATATTTTAGGGATAACTAAGAATTTAAGTTTTGAGGAGAAATTGGTGTGTCTTGATTTGATACTTGTTGTGACTGAATATTTAATATGAGAAACGACTTGATTGATTCCGGTAACAGGGATGTTTACTGGTGTTTTATTAAGTTTTAATAATGTAGCCATTCTATCTGTAATGAAATGCGACTGGGACCCAGAATCTAAAAGAACTCTACAAGTTTGATTGTTTCCCTCATTATCACGAATAAAAATTAAGGCGGTTGATAGCAAAACTTGTGATGCAATAGTTGCGTTTAGATTTGTTACATTAGCTTCAGAACTTGTTGGCTTATTTTCGGTATCCTTATGTAATAAAGTATGGTGTTTTCCCTGGCATTTCTTACATTTGCTAGCAGTACAGTTTTTAATCGAATGATTTGTTCGTAGGCAATTAAAACAGAGGCCGGCCCTCTTTACTATGTCGTGTCTTTCTTTGATACATGCATTGATTAATTTTTCACATGCTGAAGTGAAATGAGATTTTTTACATACTTGGCATACTAAAGTGGTTTGTGTTGTGTATGTGTGTGTTAAACGATTTGAATTTGGTTGTGATCTGTGTACCCGAGATTTCTGTTCCGTTTTGTCTTGTTTTGTGTTTTCTATAACTTTGTTGCGATAGTGCAGAAATTCTAATAGTTCCTCCACTGTAGGAGATTGTGTGTTTTGTGTCTGCTCTTTCCACTTACGACTGGTTTCGTCATCTAATTTAGAAACAATAGCATATAAGGGAAAAGCCTCTAAAAAGGGTTTATTTAGCGCAATAAGCGCCTTATAGTTTTTGGTAGCGCTATCAAGTAGTTCGCCTAACGACTGTGGGGATGATTTACAACATTGAGGTAACTCGAATATTGCCTTGACTCGATTGGTTATAACGGCTTTAGGATCATCGTAATATTTCTCTAAAATTGCCCAAGCTACTGAGTAATTAGCGGCTGTTGTTTCAAGTGACTCGATTTTTTCAGCAGCCTTTCCTGTTAAGCAGGACCGTAAGTACATAAGTTTTTGTGTGTCGCGAAAATTAGGGTTCTCGTGAACAGCTGATTTGAAAGAATCACAAAAACCTGGCCATGCCTCGTACGAACCACTGAATTTAGGTAATTCCATGGTGGGTAGTTTAATATGAATGTCATTAGTAACTTGAAAAGATTCTGAAAGTGTGTTAGGTGAACTAGTATTACTATTTTTTCCAATATTGATTAAGTTTTCATGCTGTGCGGTATTAATGACTTTCTGCGCTAAAGATGAACTCTTAAAATATTCATCTTCGAATTTTGTTCTCTGAATTAATTGTGCTTCAAAATCGTTATCCAAAACCAACAATTCTAATTCGTCTTGTACTTGTTCAAATGATTTAAAATCGTCTGCCATTTTTGTTAATCTAGAATTTAACTGAATGAGGTCCGGACAATCTCCTAACGACTCTACATATTTGGTGAAACTAGTTAGCTTACTTTTTAATGAACCGCGTTTTCNTATCTCGATTCCTATGAAAGTATAATCCGTCCAACTTTCGAAAGTTAAATTTTAATTTGACGAGTATACGGCGATTTGTTTATAAGGTAAAAATCGCACTTTTTTTCAGAAGTGGATTTAAACAATAAAACAAGGAAATTTCAATTTTTTTCAATACTTGTTTGAAGTATAAATCCTTCAGATTGGCATTAAATTGTTTGCGTAATTTTTGCATGACCCTTCCTATGTGTCATAAACAAATACAATTACTCGAAAAATTTTTGGCGATTTTAAACTTAGCACATATTTCTAAAACCAGTAAAGGAACATTTTTACGAAATTTGACATATTTTTACTCAATATTTTTTACATGGCACGAATTTGTACAAATAGATTTTTATCATATTTTTTGCAAATTGCGGTTAAAAAGGCGCAATTTTAATAAATCACAGCCAATTTTAAAGGTCTCTCGGTAAAGGTCTAGATGAGGTCTAGAGGATCGAAAGAGGAGGTCTCCCCCACCACTGTACCATAAAAAGTTCGTGGCGGTCTCACCCCCATAAATAGTTATGGGGGTTCAAAGTTAATAAATATGCCAATTTTTATACATTTCTAGGCATGTAAATATTTATAGTCATTCTTAAACAATATTCAAAGGTAAAGCTAATGGAAAAATAGATAAAAATATTGAGTTATATAAAACATTATTTAAATATCTTTATCAATAGGGTAGATTAGGTTAGGATATCGGGTTTTATTCAAGTGACCACCCTCTTTCGATCCCCCCACCCCCATCCCCGAATGGGGGTAGGTGCCATCATCTAACTCCCATAACTTTTTATGGCGGGGAGACCGTCACGAACTTTTTATGACACACTATCAATTTTTTCAATTATTAACAATGTTGTTAAAGTCAGTAAGTCATCGAAAAATGATATGTAGATAGAAAATTTTCAAAATGCGGATCACTCAGTTTAGCCTCCTATCTAAGTTTTTCAACGCCCACCTCCCCCCCCCCCCATTACGTAAGGTTTTATAAGTTTTAAATTAACCCCACTCCGCCCACCTTCCTGTTTTTAACTTTATCTAATGAAGCTACTTAGACGTACGCCACTGTAAATACCGAATAAATCGATAACTTTCCAATCCCTGTTAGAGGTATAAGTATTTTAGATCATATTTTATTGGTAAAAAAGATAAAATCTATATTTTTATGATGTGCAGCGTGTAGGAATACGGAGGTTTCACCTATACCAGGTAAGCCCATTGCACAACGGTAGATATCTCAACGGTATTACCCGCGTGGAGTGAAAGTGTTTTATAAGATAAAACGACGTGAGAGGACTTGCGTAAAACGAGCACGACGTAATTGAACCGACGCAAGCAAAAAAAGGACACAATTAGTTCCATTAGACCAGCGCCATGTTGCAGATAAATGGACCGAAACCTGTAGAAATGTTTGGTAGAGGCATGGTACCTATTCCTATTCGCGCTCTGAACAAGTAAAACCCATTATACACTACACTACACTAAATAGAAAACGTTGTTCAAAACCATCTGATGGTGGTCCTACTAAAAAAAAAAAGGAAAATTGATTTATAGTCGGCGAAGAATCTAGTCTTATTTTACATAAAATTTATTATTTAGATAGAAATGACCAAGAAGACCGAATAGGTATAGAAGAAAAAATTTACCCCAAGAGAATGAGTCACCAAAAAGCATAATCACTAATAAAGGACTGCTCGTGCATCTAATTTAGCAGTACGATTATTATTTGCAGGACACGGTTCATTTGGGTTAAGAGGGTTTTAATAAACTTGGGTTTTTATGGGTGACGATGCCCATCATGAGTCAGGGAGTGCCCAAGACCTTAGGACCCCTTTTGTTGCGTCCTTGGTGCATATAAAATAGTGGTATTTATTCTGGCATGCAAAGGGAGGGTACATAAATATTTGGACAATCGTTTTGTTCAATAATTAACATATATTTTGCATTCACGGCTAGTACCTAAGCAGGTTATTAATATCTAAATGAAGGACACTTGCCGAAGGTCGAAGGTTATAAAAGTAGATGTTTAAAAAACTGTATTTCTAGTCTAGTGAAAATAAACTTATTAGAAACATACGTAATAAAGATAACAATACACAAAAATGCAAAAAATTAATATTCTGTGGGAAATCTGCTCGTAATTATGGGGACATCGATTCCACGAATTACAACTAAAATCAGGTACAATTTTGTGCCACTGTATATGTGGCGCTATAATTAGTGAGTCCAACTCCAGCGACACATGTTCAATTGGGTTTAGGTCTGGCGGGTGTGGTTGTGTGAGTAAGGGCAGGTGTATAATACAACCCATCGGCGAACCATGTCAGCAGTGTGGAGTCATTGTCATGTTGGAAGTATAATTTTCACATTTTCACATTCTTTTCTGAGTATATCTACTATAGATAGAGTAGGCTGTTCAGCGTTTACCAAGCGGCATAGCCTAGAGGTTTAATCCACTGCTTAGCATTCGGAAAGACGCTGGTTCGATTCCGGATCCGTCTGCCTTGGTCCAAGTTTTTCTGTGGTTTCCTTGGATCACTTAGGCAAATGTTGAGGCAGTAATATTCCACAGATAATCTTTCACTCTCTTCTGTCTTCATTTCGTCCGTCTCAACCTTCTCACCCGAACCACCACCCACCCATTCCCACGATTCCTGAAAGGAGGCTGAAGAGGGCCTTCCGCCCTACCTTCCGGCGTAGTCCGGAGGAACTGCCCGCCCCAGAACACTACCACACTTTTTTACACATTCACTGAACTTAAAAATGTAGATTTCGCTTACACCACAAAATAGTACATGATTCAAAAGTCACCGTCTTTAGTTAGTAATGGTTTTGCAAATTCCGGTGATCCCTCCAACTGTGGTAGTTTTCTCTTGACTACCCTACTGCAGTCACCTCGCCGAAGCACTCGCCATATATAGTTTTGGCATGGATCTGTTTATTGTGGTGTTTTTGTAACATAATGGTGACCTTTGTAGCTGTCGAGGATAATGCGTTCCTCGCGTGGAGTAAGTTTTTGTAGTCTACCTGGACGGAATTTCGGGAATTTCGCTATTTTTATGGTTTTGTATAATACTGTATACGATAAAATGACTTCGTTTAACAGTCTTAGATGTGTTTCTTCTATAATCGAAAAATTAATTCTAGCTTTGCTACTATTGTCTTTTAATTTCAGACCCATTTCGAAGAATAAATTAAAACTAAATTTTTTGGTTGTGATTTCGTCATCTTCAAACCATTACTTTTTTATATGGATTACGATATCATGTGTGTTTATATTGTCTAGACGTTTTAATAACACTGTCCAAATACTTATGTCCTTTTAAAATAAAGTTGTAACATATTGTATATGTACCTATGTTATTGCTGTTTGGACGCTTTCATTCTTATTCCTTTCTTTATGGCCGTAACCATTATCATACCTTCTTAATCACAGTGTTTGTCTTCAAATAGCATGGTCTTTTGTTTTTCATTTACGTTTGTCTGAATACTTATACAGCATGCCCCCCCCCCTTTCTGTAGGTTTATTAAATTTATAAATACAATACAGTAATACTTGTTCAGGTGTATGTAACAGCAAACGATACTGAAACCAAGAATTTAAATACAAATAATTTTGAACAAAGACAAGATCACTGAAAATACCTATTTATTAAGGGGTTTTTAAACTACACTTTTCGAACACCTTTCGTATATCAAACAGAAAAAAATACAATCACTTGGCAGGTACACATCTTCCGATAGGTCTCTAAGTACAGCACCATTCTAATGTTAAGCGTTAGTAAAACGGCTACAACATATTGTATGTACTCGACACACTGTTATTTCCCTTTCATCGTTTATCCGCGCCAACTTAACCTGAACGCGATGCATGTAAGCCAAGGGCAGCTTAGACGGCACGTGGCTATACTTGGTGACCCATATACCAGTCGAAAATGTACGACTGTATACGAATCGTACCAATCAATACTGAAATCCCACCTCGTTTTGTGAGCAAGCTAGGGAGAGGAAGGAAAAGAGGAGAACAAGGACATCAGGAGTATTTCATTTCCAACTGCGACGTTGAGTTGGTGCAATGTGTTCGTGTTATGAACTCCTATTACTTGCTGTACAAAACAGTGGTTTTTTAGTGCAATTGAATAACTTCAAACGTTTTTTACAGTAGTGTGCTGTTAGTTTTTTAGTTGAATTATACCGGTTTTGTATTAAAGTTACTCAATTGGATTAAAGCTGTATTTATCTACACAAAATTAATGTATATTGTTTCGTACCTATTTAAGGCATCTACGAATGTATTACCTAATACCTGTAGTGGGTAAGTTTTTTGTTCTATGTTTTAGTATCACAAGTCACGATCTAAATTGTTTCAATCAAGTAACTACTCATTATTAACGATGAGATAGCTAGCTACATGCATTAATTTCAAATATAACATTTTTAACGCATACCTATGTGTTATTGACCATTCTATCTTGGTTATAGCAAGGTCACTAATAACGCGAGTGGCTTGCAGTACCATGAATTTTATTGTCCGAGCGTTATTTTACTCACAAAGTTCGTTTTAGATACATTTTTTAGATTTCTTTGTTCGTATTCAGTGACCTTTGTCCAGGTACGACGTAATACTTTTTTGCAGAAATTTTTTATTGTTCATTGCGAAACACCTTTTTAGTTTTAGTTTTGTATTATCCTGCCATATCTCAATAAGTTTTAGGTATATCTTCACGATTATGATTGTGGTGTTTGCACGAAATATTTGCAAACAGCATACAAAACAAGAGTATTCTGGTTTTGCGTATGTTGAACTATGATAAGAGAATTCATAATACCTATAATAAACGCAATTTTTATTTAGTTTTAATTTAAAATATAGTTAGACTTATTGGTGAATTTCGACACGTGTATATCGAGGTCATCGAACTGCCACGTGTCGAGGTGGAACAAAGAGGACGCTAGTTTTCGTCTCTTTCTATCCACTTGGCCTAAATAACGCGTAGTGGAACTTTCTCACAAAGTTTAGGCTATTACGTATTAGTATAGTCACAGTCTAATCCAGGGCCGCGCATATAACGCGGTGGTGGGAGAAGCCAGCCAATGCGGCAATCTATTTGCAATACCCCCACCACTCACCACCAAAGCGCTTGTGTTGGGTGAAGCGAATTCCCATTTTGTGCCTTCATATTCATCGAGAAACCGTCGACGAGTGAATGTTGTTCGCGTTTGTGTTCGTGTAAAACTGCTATCGGTTCTTGATTTATAAAATTTTCATCCATTGTACATAAATTGATGGCATATTTACAAGAAATTAAAGTAAAACGTGTTCAATTTCAGCAATTATTCGTATTTCGTAACGACCTACTTTTCTCAACTTCCGCATTGTAAGTATGGCGGCCATCTTGTTTAAAAGTCTTGCCAAGCAACGCAACGGTTTCTGCGCGTCTTTTTTTTCGCAAATGTGACGCAATTCAATACGCGAATCTGATTTTCATTGTATTTCGTAATAGGAGATTGTAAAATCGTTGGTGTGCGGTTTCTTTTTTTTTTTTCGTTAATTCGTAACATTCCATTTGCCATTGACAATAGCACCTTATGTGCGTGTGTGGCAAGTTTTTCATGGTAGGATGTATTTTGCAATATACGCGTAACATTATGCAAACATAGAAGAATGAAGCAAGCTAATGGGCGAACAGGGGAGAGGAATTAGGCTTACTTTATTTAAAAACAAGTCAGTCTTTTTCTCTCTCCTATTTAATCCATTATGACGTCAGCGGTGGAAATAGTGTTCACAAATTATACTATTAATACTTATTACTGTTAGGTACATATCTATTATGTAGTCTTAGTCATAGACTTTGAAATGGCGTTGCCAGTGGTGTTTTTATTTAGGGGTTGGTCTTTGTTGCCATTACTGTGGGACAGCCTCTTTAACCTTGGATGGGAGGGAGTCATTTTGAAGGACGTATATTGTGAGAGTCCTAATACCTATGAATTCTCTTTTTCTTCATGTTCGAGAAAGAGAAAAATTGTAGCCGTTGCACAAATTCCGTTGCATTATATAACTTGAAATCCATGTTAAGTTCCTACTTGTGCTATTTTTACATAATTTTTTAAAATTTATTTTTCATTAAATTGAATTTATAGACTAGGTACTTGTTAAAAAAAAATTAAAGTAGGTATTGGTTGTGGAAATTTTTAAGTTTAAAACATTTCTATTAAATCGAAATGGGTATGCTTTCAAGTTACTCATCGAGTGAGTAGGTACTCCATTCAATCCTATTTCCGGTGTGATGACAAAGGATTACATGTTTTCTGGTTTACGTATAATTAATAATTTCATTTAATTTGTGCAATACCATTACATTGCGAAAAAAATAACATGTGATGTAAACAATTTAATATTTATGACTCCTTGAGTAATTAGTAATTTAATTTTTTTGCCGTTCTAATAACAAGGTATTCTGACATTTAGGCTTCAGAATTTTGTGATGACAACATTACCTCTAATAAGTCTTATATAAAACTATGGCACTCCATTTTTCAATGTCTATTCGATTAAAAAAATTAAAGAGTCACTTTCAAAATTGAATTTATACAGTGGCTAGGTATAGGTCATGTTTTGCAATGAATAAGTAGGCACGTAATGAATGATACGAATAATAAATTGATAGACAAATACTACTTAGTAATTACAAGCAGGGTACAAAATACAAGATTTTTATATCTCCATATATTGTAGGGAAGATATCCTAGACCGGCCCTTACTTTAAAAAATATCATTCGAAATTTCGTTCAATTGGAGGTAAGTTGTCATTGTTAAAGAAAATTTCTACAATAAATGCCTATTTAGATACCTACGCCTGATAGAAAATTGATATCAATATTACCTTATTATAAATAGATTATTATTGTTTCGTTTTTGTTTTTTAATTTTTTTTTTCGCAAAAAGTGTAGTCAGTCTTCGTTCCACGCATTTATTATTTGTCCGTCGAGTTTACAAGTCCTGCTATATCCACCCGCTAGGAAACATCAAGGGTAGTTCTACGTCAAAATCCTTCAATATTGTTGCAAAGGATATTCACAATAATGCAAAGGATGACTATTAATAACCAATGAATTTAATTGTACTTTGTATGCACGTACCTAATGTATTTTTCAATTCAATACATTTATATTTAGTAAGAAATTACGCAACACAGTTTCGTGAGAGCTGACATAGGGTCATTGAACGCACACGTGTAAAAATGTAAGACAAGTTTTGTAACCGTATAATCTATGCACTCACGAGGCCAGAAAACTAAATTCGACCTCGTAACAATCAGGAAAACTCAAAAATGAATAAATACCTAGGTGTAACTACTGTTGTATCTACTTACACATGCAAAATTATTCTTCATTTCCAAAAATGCCTATTACAAAAATCCATCCAATAGGTACGTATAATATTAACCAAAAAAAAAACACAAACACTGCACGTGTATATGCCTGTTTATATAAATTAATATGTATCCTTTCCATAATACTACTCCAATTTATCTTCATTTTCTTGATACATTTTTAGGTTAGGAAGAAGTTATTTTATGGAAACAGTCTTGCCAGTTTTGTTATGGGTAAGTAATTGTTTAATAAAACAACTGAATATTCTATAGAATCTACTGTTGTTATAGAGCTCTATGAATACATTTTTTTGAAAGACATAGAAATAAGATAAAATATTACTGCCAGTAGGTATTAGTTACACCTATATGTTACATTCATTAATAAATTGCAAACAGAAAGTAATAATTGTAAACGGTAAAGTTGTTCTTTCAAGTGTAAATCGGTTTGTTGCCCCAAACGTAATTTTGCTGTTAATACCTTATTTTAACGTTGTTTTTCGTGTGATATGGATACGAATGAGGTCAGCCATGTTCCATAATCGGTATTTTTCGTGTCAATCTATGTCCGAATCGCGGAGTGCACAAAATAAGCCCGATTCGCCCGATTTAAATACTGTTAAATACTTACTATTAAACTGCAATGAATAAGTCTTTCTTTATGGAAAGCGAATGCTTATCGAGAGTGAGGGACGAGTGGTATTAAGAGAGATTGCAAAGTTAGTGTTAATATGGCGGCGTTAAGAGATCAGTGGGTGGTATGCAGTACAAAGATGAGGCGTTTCTGCTATTATCCAAAGGTAAAAAGTAGATGAGATATTAATACGTTTTGAAAACTTTTAGAAAATGGTTTCATTTTTTACCCCTTTAATTTTGGGAGGTGTAATTGTAACTATTACGATTGCAAGATACTAAGATGGTCGCAAATTTTTCAAGGTTGATGCCGTTCTGTAGCCAAATGGCGTGGTTTTGAAAGGAATAAAAATGTGTTCCTTGCATACAATGTTGGCTATACGGTATCGTTATCTTTCGTAAAAATTAAAAACGATGGGGTTTCAGTAAGTGGGTATACTTATTGTTGTCTGGTTTGCAGTTTAGGTTCCCCCCTCTCCCCCACACCGCCATCTGCTTATCTAAAAAATCATGGAAAATATATAAATCTGTTTTAACTACTTTAGTTATTTTCAACTGAAACTTTTTAGAGTAATTAATCCTATATTTATAAACGACTTCGGAACGATACCTATTTGATGATATTTTTTGTGTATATGTATCAGTATATATATATATATATATACACAAAATTATTTTTGTCTCTGCAGCAAATAAGTAGGTATTACCTGGCGTAATATTTATTATCTTAAAATTTATCGTTTTGAAATGTTAAAAAAACGTACTTTATCAAATACTTCTACATTAATAAACAGATAACAAAAATTGTTTTCTATCCTCGCAATAATAATAATGTATGTGCAAAAGTACCTATACGTATTAGGTAGTATCATATTTTTCCGTAATTTAATTGGTTGTTTATTGCAAAATCGTAATACACATAAATATAACCGACAACTTATTTAAGTATGACGCAATCGTTTGAAGGTCAGTTCTTGGAAACTGCGGAAACAGCTAAAAACCACATTTTTATTTTTAGGTAACAGGTTACATACATACGTACCTACATTAACTTTTTGAGTTGTTCCCCCTGTTGATGTGTATATGTAAAAATTAGAGACGCGCCAGTTTTGGCGGGTCCGGGTACACTGGATTATCCCTGCCAGGTATTCGGCCAAACATGAATAATAATGCAAATTTAAGTAGGTATTCTAAATAATGGGTGTCTAAAATATTATGACTGTTTGAGGGCTACATTGCAAAAAAAAATTTGTTGGGCCACGCACAATTTTTTTTCAACAAATTGAAATAAAATTTAATTCTATGTAGTTTTACACAAAAAGATGAAAAAAATTCAAATCAATTTTATAGATGAATTTGCTTTTGTTGAAGAAGCAAATCGATATCGGGTTCAATAGGCGAGGTTGCAATTCGTAACGCATTTTCAAGATGTTTGTCAGTGATCTTTGTCCTATTTTTGTATGCTTCATTCTTAAAAATAATTGTTCACAAATACATTATTTCAAAATAAATGTCAACGAATCGATTTTATATGAAAAGTACTGCAAACATTTATTTTTTTTAATAAAAATGCGTAAATTTGAATATCTTCATAATTTGCGTTTGGGCCGCATTTTAAATCCTGTTGGGCGGGTTTTAAGAGTTGATCTGATTAAAGATCCAAGGTAGTAGGTACTGTTTTCTTCAATTTTTTATTAGTTTATGTTAGAGCGTTATGATAATATAATCAATAGGAAATTGGTTGATAGGACACCTTGACAGGCCAATTAAATGCATACCAATTAGAAGCAGAAACAGGAGTTAAGAGGGGTAGTACTTTAAGATGTAGGTTGCATGAGTTTAGGAAGAAGTGAAGGTTCGTGTCCAACCAGTCTTAATTCTGAAAACCTTATGATAACTATGATGATAATGAGATGAATGCAGAAGTTTCTTATGTAGGTAGGTCCATTATCGGTGTTTATTCGAAAAATAACTAAATCGAACGATAAACCTACTTATTAATTATTATCTTTTCGTTAATTTAAACCTAAAATAAAGCGGACCAGCTCGGAAATAAACTTATTTCATGATAAAATAAATTAATTACATATTGTGGGTATATTCCTAGGTGTAGTGTTAGCTGTTAGGTACCTGTATGTATAGGATCACAGAAAAGCAGTTAAGAAAAATAAAATAAAATTTCACGGAAATAAGGACTTACTGGGTATAGGTACCTAATAATTAATATTGTTGTGATAAAGTTCTCCGAGATCATTTTATTTACTTCCACTCCTGGTAGTTTTTAAAATGCGTATACCTGTTCGCAACACAACCTCATTTTCTAGAAAATCAACCTTTGGTATAAAATAGTGCGCGGCGTAGCCTTGGTTCCACAAAACGACCACGTTTTCAGGTCGTGTTTTACTAATTCCGAGCGATACACATACACACAGATACCATACACACACTCACATTCGTGGCTAGATTCGGACGAGCCAATAGAAATGCGGCAGAATATCGAGGCTACTCCCAAACTTTCCATGGCAACAAGGACCAGCAGCGCGCCGCGCTGCTTCGCAAAGCTACGCTGGTTGGTACTGTGCCGATGCTCATTTGTCGAGTTGGCTGCGAAATCCACTTCCTGCTAGAGTTAGATAACAAGAAGACCGACCGACCGTTAAAGAATATTGAAAGAACCTAAATAATCAACAGCGGCAAATATAGGTAGGTAGGTAGGTGGTAGACAGAAAGAGGAGAGCAGCAGGTCATAAGGAGGTGGTCCGAGGTCCAAACGGACGGACGACCGTTAAAATTTGAATTTCGGAGAATTCAAGATGTCTTTTTCGTTTGTAATTATTGTGAGAACAAAACTGCGGATTTTTGTTTGGCATACAGAGATGTGATTTATTTGAAATACTAGCATTTAAAATACAAGTACAAAATAAAAAATACCTATTCTTATCTTGCATTTAAATTCTTTTTAGAGAAAAGCATTTTGTATTTTATTTAAAATACGTTTCCAAACGAGTTTTTTATTTGTAAGATGCAAAATAAATTTTTGCGTTTAAAAGTTTTGCTAGTATCACCGATCAAACATGAAATAATGAATGAAAGTTGCTCATATTGGCTACTGAAGATATTACAGGCTTAAAAAAGGAACAGAGAGACATTCTATGAATGCCTTCCAATTTTTTAACTGAAGAGAGCCCAAAATATTCTAAACTCCTTGGAAATGGATAATCTAAAATACTGGTTCTGGGTTCAGTGTCATGGTCCATGGAATTTTGAAGTTCCAAATTAATATTGGCACCTGCCAAATTACTACTTATCGTACCTTTAGCAAGAAACTACGAAATTCTATGAATTACGACAATATCGAATTGATATACGCCAGCTGTGAAAAACTGAAAATTATAAGACATTGTGGTGTGCTAATAAATGCATATAATCCAAAATTTTTAGAAAACGATTCAAAAACTTCACTTATTAGATAAACCCAAAGCTAAAGAAACTATGGATTACATTTCTTTCTAAAGAAGCATATAGAAAAATTATTTGTTGCTGAACTGCTGAAGAAACTATAACATAGAGATAGAAAAACTATATCTCAATCACTTCAAACATTCAATCTTCGCAGCTAGTGATATAATGCAAACGCCACTCTATCTAGAAAAACTCCAATATCTAAGAAATGAGAAATTGCCTGCAAGGTTTTCTTAATAAATATTTTATACTTAAGGAATGTAGAAAATTAAATAGCTACTACAAAAAAAGTATTTATTTGAAAAACGTATTTTAAAAATACATAATTTGCATTTGCATAAAGATAGGAGACGAAAAATTAGAAGTGGCTGATTTTAGATACCTAGGAAGTCAGATAAGTGAGGATGGAAGGAGTAGTAGGGATATAAAGCAGAGGATAGCGCAGGGTNAACCAAAAATTAAACTATTGATTGTCACCTAATAATACTTTCCTCATTAACTCAAAAATAATTTAAATGCTGTTTGAAATTAACCGGCAGAAAGCGTTTTACAGATTTTGTTCTAGGCAGTAGTTCTGATAACAAATTACTCGTGTATATGTGTAGATAAATATTTAATATTTTAATCGCTGTTTTCACTAAGTTCCTAATCTTATTTGCCTCCATATTTAATAGTTAGTTGCGCGGTGACACTTCAAAACTACTTATCAGCAACATTACTAAAGCAATAACAGAAAAAAGATATTCTTAATATTTTCAAAAAAGAAATAAGTGGATTAGGCTTCTTTGATTTGAAATGTAAATTTATTTCAGGATTTGCCAAATAACGATGGTCAAACTTACAATTAGAATAGATAAGGAAACGTAACTCATAATACACGACCCAATTTTCACAATTCTTACCCCATCTCGGTGACACCCGTAGTATAGGCCAAAACCTCCCTCCCCGTCTAGTTTTTACGTAATAATTTGTAAATATGATATTGAATCATTTTTTTGCAAACAGAGTTTTGAATATAACTATAAATAATAGTATCTAACGAAAACCTGAGCCCCCCTTCGCTTCTGTGACCAAGCGTGGTATTTTTGAAGAACCCCCTCCCCTTAGTTAGCCGTGAAAAAATCAAACTTCTAAAAGTCAATGCAATGATAAAACTATTTACATACTGCTTACATATATATATATGTATTTACTACTAGTGGCGGTCATATATAAACGACATTCCATTTGGTAGATTAGGGTTTGGGTAGAAAAGGCTGGACTTCAGGTAGATGTTAAAATGGCGTAAATGGATTGCCAACGGAATCAGTTTCTCGATTTTACGACTCTTTTTTAAGTGTACTGTTACCTAAGTATTTGACTGGGTGTTATTGTGTAATGATGGTACATATATTTTATTTATTTGAAAAACAATTAGTCAACCCTTCTAGCAGTAGGTAGAGCTTTTTTATTTCAAAAAAATACATGTACATATATCTACTACATTATTAAAAGAAAATATTAGTTACGACCTTGGAGTCTCTAAATGTAACAACAGGAGCTTTTGGATTAAAAGTGCCTCCTATTTGATTTGAGGAGAAACATTTTCTTCCGTCTTATTGACCTAATATATTTAGTTAAACGATTAATTATCTTTATGATCATGTGATCTTCAGCCCGAAGACTGGTTGGATGGGTTGGACACACAACTGTACTTCTTCCTACCCCTTTTCCAATCTTCGCATTTCTTAAACACTCGAGGATCCTCCAAAAAACTTTGATAATTGTCTAGTTTAGTAGCGACAGCTCTGATGACCTTGCATTTTTAGTATGTTGTAGAGGTGATTGTAGGTATGCTGATAATTTTCATATACATATGTTGGGCGCGAAAATCATAACGAAGCATAGTTTTCGAACGTTGAAAAACACTATGTGATGGCCTATGATAGCTGTCGCTGTTAAACTAGGCAATTACCTAAAATTTAATTCAGTTCCATCTTCCCCCCCCCCTTAACACCTGTTACTACTTCTAAAATGTCTCGCAGGTACATAACAGAATATAAAACGAGTTTCGTTTGAATGGTGCCATAAAGTTGTAATTGCACTTTGGTATGAACAAAGGCGGTCTATTGTTGGCAGTTTTATTGCATGAGTTTCCACTTTAGATGGCTCAGAGTTTAGAAAGAAAAATTGGAATACCTACTTGACGAAGATTCTATGCTTAATGTCCTTATTGCAACTGGTTGGCGAACCCTCTCTTCAGACTACACCAGAGGGTAGGGCGGAAGACTCTCTTCAGCCTTCTTTTAGGAGTCGTGGGAATGGGTGGGTGAGAATGATGAGACGGGCGAAATGAAGACAGAAGGGAATGAAAGATTGTCTGTGGAATGTTACTATTTGTCTAAGTGATCTAAGGAAACCCCAGAAAAACTTGGACGAAAGTAGACGTATCCGGAATCAAACCGGTGTCCTCTCGAATGCCGATAAGCAATATATGGTCTAAATCTAAACCTCTTAAGGTTTAGCTCATGCCGCTCGCTAGTGCTATAGTGAAAGAAATGACTTCCGCAATGAACTGCCTACTAAGAAAAATCGCCCGCTACGTCCATGCAAATAGGAAAATAAAATTGTTGCCCAATTCCAGTTGAACCTAACCTATTCTACCTATAATGTGTTAGCTATAAGTTTAGTGATATATCAAGTCCTTATGTAATTTTCATAACAATTAAGATCTGCAAAAATGTCTTTAGAATTTTATATTCTATAGTGTTACCCCCTCTGACATTTGCTCTGCAGTTAAGCTGCTCGATGGAGCATGTCAGGTATAAACGAAAACACTGTGTCTGCTCCTGATTCCCAAATAATAGGTTAGTTTAATATGTATTAAGATTAACCGAGTGGCATGGCCTAGAGGTTTAGTCCATTGCTTTGCATTCGGGAGGACGCCTGTTCGATTCCGGGTCCGTCGGCCTTGGTCCAAATTTTTCTGTGGTTTCCTTGGATTACTTAGGTAAATTCTAAGGGCAGGAATATTCCACAGATAAAATCTTTCATTCTCTTCTGTCTTCATTTCGTCCATCTCATCTTTCTCACCCGAAACACCATCCGCCCATTCCGGAGGGACTGTCCGCCCACCAGCATTAGTTACTAGCTGGTGGGAATGAAACACCCAAAAGTTTTTTTCTTAAGATTTCTTTTTTCTTCATGGATAAAATAAGCAAAAAATGGTTGAAAAAGTCCCCTTCATGTATAGTTTAGTTTGGAGAACTTGTTGCAAATTATGAAAACAAATAATACAATAATAATAAGATTACGTATTTGACTATTGATAGTTTGTTTAATCGTACGAGTATGTTAATTGTGTTATAAAAATTATTGTTTAATTTTTTTACAAAATTTTGATTATTACTTTTTACAGAGGTTTTCAAACAGTTGTGATGTAGGTCACGTTGGTATTTCAGCTGAGTTTTATATTTCTTCCAGTTTATAGTCTTGTAGTAAAGAGCGTAAATTAAGTTAGGTTTTTCGTTAATTACACTAGTTGTAGATTAGAAATTGTGTTACGACATATAGGATTTGGTGTGTATTTGTATATTAAACTAAGTAGCTTTAATATTAAGTAGGCAATTCTTAATAAGTAAAAGGATGCAGGGTACTTTTCCATGCTGAGGTTGTTGTGTAAGCTTAAAATCGTTGCCAAGTACAACAAAGAAACTTACTGAGAATTAGGTCAAGCTGCCTAGGAACATCGAGATACGTAGGTACGTACACACGTTACAACAACAGCGATGGCGCTAAAAAATCATTATAATTATACAACGGTATACATTAAAGGGGTGTTTGTAAAACACGTCATGGAATCATCTTTCGTCGGTTAATAAGTCACCTTCTGTTAATACTTAAAAAACAGGTATTGATTATTTAATAGTTTAAAGAGGTGTAAAGTTTTTGTTTTAATGAAATATTAATAAGGGTTGATCCGCTAGACTGTTACGGGCTATTTTTAATTAAAGGAACTGATTCATACTATAATAGAGCTAAAGTTGTAGTAATCGAAAACACACACAAAGACTCATGCGATAAAAGAATTTTAGGGTGAGAAGAAATTAATATTCCCAAATTTTATTGGTGATATAAAAATAGTGCGAACGAGAAGTCCAAACGGTATTATACTGTTCGTTTTAAGAAGTTAGAGATATGCCCCTTCCCTTTATTAGGATGCGCCGTAGCATATTTCCAAATTCAATCATATTTGACTGCGGAGCTCATTTCTATACCGATCATCGAGCGAGAACTAGACAAAAGTGTACAGTACCCATTTGCAAAATTAGTTAAACTGCCTCGTTAAAATTTAAGAAAATGCTTTATTTAAAAGCATATTCAGCCAAAAATAATAACAAGTGAATTAACTTAACGTTCTACACACCTATAAAACATTTGCTTTGTTTTCTATTGTTAATTTATATACATTTTTGTTTTAAGAAATTGCTAAACATTTTCGTCTAGTACTGTACATTTCTAGCCGATCTCCTAAACCCGCCCATCGAGAGCTCTGCTCGTTCAAGCTTGTTCCAACTATTTCTGTCTTGCTCACGCCTAGTGTGTATTCTTTCTATCTTCGCGTAGATTTCTTCAAGGTCACAATTCTAACAGATTGAAATGAACTGTACATTCCTATTGTAACGAATATGCATACACAGTGAGATAAATGAGTCACTATTAAAGTATATTATACACTATATGACTATATTGTTATACTGGTTATTAAATAAATAAAGAATAAATACCAGAAAGTTCTGTAATAGTCTTTCTAAGTTCTTTGAAACAAATCTAACGTTTAATTTTGTACTTTACAAAAAATTAACGAAAACGTTATGGATTGAAATCATCGTCTATTTCGTAAATTTCGGTCCATTTGGGTTTAAAGAACTGAAACGTAATTTAAATCGTGAAGTTATTCAACTTTTGTATCGTTTAATAACCCGAACGCTTTCACGTGATCATTTGCGATGTCGCTTATTTATCTTTTAGAGTCAATTTTGAAACTGCGAACGGGTTTTTTATAATAATTTTATCTATATTTGCCCATTTGTGGATTTCGCAGTACATGTTTATACCGCGAAATATTCCTGACAAAAGTATAAATATTTATCGCGTTTTCGATAACGTTCTTTTCGGAATTTTCCAAACATGTATAAAGCAGGTATGCTAATACTAATAAACATTAACAAATTTTCCATTAGGTACATTTATTAATTCAAATTTCAAAGTATTAGATGCTTCATAACTATTACCATACATTAAAAAAATACGTACGTATGTATATTACGTACTTACTAGATTTTATCCGCGGCTTCGCTCGCGTTGATGTCCTAAGTACGTGTTAACGATCATCGACGACCACATAAAACTAATTTTTATATCGTTCGGGAACAGCACTTTTTTTCTTCTAAATAAAAGGCATCCCATGCCCATTTTTGTACCCCTGATAATGTATCAACTAAATTTCATGATGATCGATTGAGTAGTTATGGTGCGAAATTGACCAAATAGAACTAATTTCTTTCTATCCTTCGGGAACGGTATTTTTTCTGGATAAAAGGTACCCTATGTCCTTTTCTATAGTCCTAACAATGTGTCAACTAAATTTCATGATGATTGATTAAGTAGTTATGGCGTGAAATTGACCAAATAAAACAAATTTCTGTCTTTCCTTCGGGAACAGTATTTTTTCTGGATAAAAGGTACCCTATGTTCCCTACATTTTTTTCTATAGTCCTGACAATGTGTCAACTAAATTACATGATGATTGATTAAGTAGGTAAGGCGTAAAACCGACCAAATAAAACCGATCTTATTTCCATCCTTCGGGAACAGTATTTTTTCTGGATAAACAGTATCCTATTTCTTTTTTTATAGACCTGACAATATGTCGACTAAATTTCATAATTATTGATTAAGTAGGTAAGGCGTGAAATTGACCAAATAAAACTAATTTCTTTCTATCCTTCGGGAACAGTATTTTTTCTGGATAAAATAAAGTACCTTCTATCCTTTTCTATAGTCCCGGCAATATTTCGACTAAATTTCATGATGATCGATTGAGTAGTTATGGTGCGAAATTGACCAAATAGAACTAATTTCTTTCTATCCTTCGGGAACAGTATTTTTTCTGGATAAAATAAAGTACCTTCTATCCTTTTCTATAGTCCCGGCAATATTTCGACTAAATTTCATGATGATCCATTGAGTAGTTGAAGCATGAAAAGTCAACAAACAAACAAACCCATATTCGTATTTATAATATTAGTTAAAGTACTTTTTACTTAAGGGTTAATTTGCAATAATATGAAAATTTGTGGGGACTTGCACAATCATAACAACTACTAACTGTACGATGATTACTTAACGTCCCAATTACGTACTAGCAATTTCAAAAGTAGCCTCGGACAGGAAGGATACGAAGATGACCTTATTTATAAACTTGTTAGAAGCAGAAATGTAGGATATGCTAGATAAAGATAGAGACTGTGTTGAATAAATAGATATCTGAAGACCGTACGGCTTGTATTATTAACTCACTATAATAAATGGTTTTACTCAAAACATCCCTGTTGTTTTACTTATGTGAATAATGCCACCATAAACTTTTTCGACATTTTTTAAATTCTTTAAAATATTTGCATTGAAATACTTTTTTGAGAAAAGTATTTTGTATTTTATTT
>NW_020438946.1:1769222-1772440 GCF_000699045.2 Agrilus planipennis
GGTGTTATAGGCGGATGATGAGGATATCGTGGGTAGAAAAGGTTAGAAATGAAGAGGTATTGGAAAGAATAGGAGAACAGAGGACTCTATGGAAGACAATAAAAAATAGGCGAGATAGGTTGGTAGGACACCTTTTCAGGCATGAAGGTCTAGTCAGAGACATATTAGAGGCAGAAACAGGAGTTAGGAGGGGTAGAGGTAGACCTATATTAGATTACTCTTCGCAGATTGTTAAGGATGTGGGTTGTTCTAGTTTTAGGGAAATGCGAAGATTAGCTCAGGATAGGAAAGAGTGGAGGTACGTGTCCAATCAGTCTTAGGACTGATGACCTTATTATGATGATAATTTGCATTTACCATTTAAAATACAATAGGGAAATCTATTTTGCATTTTACTTACCTAATGTCCCTGCACTCTGCATTATTTTCTTGGCTGTTATTATTTCCTTGCTGTGGACCTCGTATATGCGAGATAATGTATCAATACCGGTCGAAATAAAAATTTTCCGTTGCTTAGATTGGCGTTTATTACGGGTATTATATCTTTAGCAAGCAACTATGTACATATTTGGAATTCCACCTGTTTACAATGAACGATGCCAGATTATATTTTCTCTAACTAATAACAACAGCACAAACAGGCCATTATAGCGAGCACAACGGATTTTAAAAGAGTCATGTGGATAGTCTACTAACAGGTCACAAGTTTACCGTGTCAGCGCACCGTTACCTTTCTTCTATTGAACCTAACTCGAACGTGTTTCCCTCTGCTTTTAAAATAAAGTTATGTACGATATTATCATTGTTCTTTTGGTATGCCGCGGGGCACGGGCACATCCCGCAACGATGCCGTTTCAGAAGGGAACGGAAAACAAAAGGTCACTCAGCGGTAATTTCATTGTAGGGAATTAAATATAAGGGTAACGGTCACTCACAATCAGCGGCAACTTCATTGCACGAAATTACACATAAATACATATACGTGGATATAAGGGTAACGGTATACGATACTGGTGTACAGGTAAATAAAATTAATACAAGAAAATGGAATATCCCTAGTGTTTAAATGAAAAATGATGAACTTATCAAAGTACTAGTTATGATCGGGTAGGGAAGGTAGGCAAAAGCACTGGTGACTATCCAGATGAAATCGTTGAAGCTATGGTTTTCAGTTAAAATAAAATATCAGATTCGTTTCTTACCATACAGACAGTCTAAGGGTACTTTCTAGGTGCAGATTTCACATTTCACTATTGCGCTAGTAACAAACCACTGTACCACCCTGCGGAAAGCTTCTATTCGAGTTGCCGAGCGTACACTCAAGATGCCAGGAGAGGATTTCGCCTGCATTTTTCAAGAACAAAAATCATATCTATCTTTCCATGTTGACTCAAAGCCATAGCTAGGCATTAACAGAAATTGACAATGTATAAAACGAAACGTTACTTAGCGCCTTATCAAGAACACGGAATTAATGTTCATAGGAAACATTAGTGGATAAAAGCGAATCGCTGACCAAGGCATACTTGATATCCTGATAAATTGACATTATAAAAAAAGTTTAATTTTCTCAAAAAGTGTTAGTCGTAGATAGTAACATCCTCATATTGGACAAAAGGAAGTAAAATTTTGCACATGATGATCTGACAAAAACTTTGGCATTCCATTAAAAAAAAAATAGTTATGCCCATTTGAAATAATTTATTTTGGAAGCGGTATATTTCAACGAATTTGAAAAGAACATGTTTGCGTTAATAGTGGAATAGTAGGCCATTTCTTCCACAAGCTATGTGTGAAAATAGCACACCTCTGTGTGATTTCGAAAGTTCAGAGCACTGCAACAAGAAATTTATTGATTTAGTGCGAATTTTATGGAAATTGATGCATTTTAAACATAATATGTGGTTAACAATATGGTATTTAAATTTAACGAGGAATTCAAAAATGCAATAATAAATAGCGCGTTCCATTTGAAAAAATTAAGTTAGGTTGCCTCCAAAAAAAATGGGACACTGTATAATCAAAAATAATTTTAGGATATGCAGAGACTTATACGGTACCACTTTCGTAAGTAACTTTTTTTGATATCTTCAACTGCAAAGCAGTTATTGAAGAAACCTGCTTGCTTGGGACACCCTGTATATATTAAGTTGAAGACCGTCTTTCACATACACAGTCAGTGAAAATGATAATTTAAGACCTGTAAGGGATTACTACAACACTTTAAGGAATAGTTTGGTAAATTCATCTTTTTGTTGGTGTCTTTTAATGAGTATGCATTCACTTCACTTTGATATATTTGCATGCACTTATCTTTATTTTGTTAACTGTGATATTTTTTGCATTACATATCTATAACATTCGTTAATGTGAAAAAGTGCATAAAATCAAACAGCTGCTATTTTTCTCGTTTCAAACTACCGTCTTCAGAAAGTTTTTTTTTTTCGACTTAACTGAGTGTTTAGCAGTATTAACGAAAAACAAGGCAAAATGAGTCTTCCTTATTATTATTATTATTGAATACTATTTACGAAATAACCTGTTTTCTTGGCGAAGACGTTTTACCTGATTCGATCTCAAGGTTTCACTACAGTAATTTATTTTTTGTCGTTCGTTTGCAAATTGACTTGTTTATCAATAATATTTTTACTTTCTGTACATTATAGTTACTGTACCCATACGGTTAGTAATGTTCGTTGTCCAAACGAATTAAATTTCTTGCATAACTGTTATTAACATGCTTAATTAAATAGATATATTCGAACATGTACATATGTATACGTCTCTAATTACTGTCGTAAGCACCGCGTAGCAAAAAAAAGAACACGTTTTACGACTTTAGTCAACAATGAAACCCCAAGGGGTTTTAATTAGTTATTACTTTGATAAATATGAGTATGCTTACACCATCATTTAATGTATGTATAACTGCAACTATATATATTCCTCAAGTAGTAATTCCTACATGGAGAAAATGAAAAACGAAAATTTACCGAAATATTATAGCGATATTTACAATTTATCCCACAAGTCCGTTGCTTCGTAAGCGAAAATAATAAAAATTATAATTTGGACCTCAATTTGTAAAAGTAAAGTCCCAGCAGAAATCAATTTACTAGATATTTTAGTTGATATTAAAAATTAAATTGTAATAATTAAGAAACTTGAAATAATTTTTAAAAAACATGTCAAAATTGAGATTATTACAAGTTACCTAA
>NW_020438946.1:1772650-1800732 GCF_000699045.2 Agrilus planipennis
CATTTCTAGGCATGTAAATATTTATATAGTCATTATTAAACAATATTCAAAGGAAAAACTAATGAAAAATACATAAAAATATTGAGAAAGTTATATAAAACATTATTTAAATATCTTTATCAATAGGGTAGGTTAGGTTATGTTATCGGGTTTTATTCAAGTGACCACCCTCTTTCGATCCCCCACCTCTATCCGCTTGAAAATATTTTTTTTATTGAATTTTATTTGAATTATAGTGTATGAAAATTGTCAAAATAATCAAATTTCAATCCTCATAACTTTTTATGGGGGTGAGACAGCCACGAACTTTTTATGGTACAGTGGTGGGTGAGACCTCCTCTTTCGATCCCACCCGCCATCATCTAGACATTTACCAAATTTAGTTTTTTCCGTGTAAGTTGTATGTTCTTGATAATAATACCGCTGATAAATATTTAATTGAGAAATTACAATTTTGAAGAACTTGTTGAATTTAGAATGTAGATGCTGAATACGTATGTATGTATGTATGAAAAACGCGTTTCGAGTTGTTATCACTTAGGTATATTATGTGAACGGCTAACCCAAAAGTCCTTGTACATTGTACAAAATTTTGACGCCAATTTAATCGAAAAATAAAGTTCAACAACTTCGCATATAATAAACTTTTTATATCTTATCACCCAGACTGCTTGTTGATACGTATGTACATATATTCTTTCAAAAAGAAAATGAAAACCATATATTTTATTGTTATGTCTATAAATGTAAACTACTGGCGAGTTAAGGGATATTCTGTTACATAGAATCATCAAAGGGCAGAACCAGAACTATCAGAAAACCTTTCATATAAATAATGAAGTAATAATATAAGTCTAATAAATGTGCAATTTAAAGCGTCCAAGTGTGTTACTCTTTGTTCAAAAGATTAGAATATCGGTAAACCATTTTCGATTAGATTGACACTGATAGTCCATTCACTCAGAGAAAGGTACACAATGGTAGCTTGATGTACGCGGGTTGCTTTAATGGGCGTATCTGTTTCAAGTTGTTTACGGCGCTGGAGGCTTATGATTGGGCTTTGATCGGAAAGCTATTGAACGTATTGGAAGCTTAAACAGGGGACAAAGAGTTCTTTAACTGAAGAGAGCCCAATACGATACAAAGAGTCTTCCGGGTTCAATGTCATGGTCCATGGAATTTTGAAGTTCCAAATTGATATCAGCACTTGCCCAATCACCACTTATAGTACCTTTAGCAAGTAATTACGAAATTCTATGAATTACGACAAAATAGCCAGCAAAACAATATCGAATTGATATACGCCAGCTGTGAAAAACTAAAAACTACAAGATATTGTGGTGTGCTAATAAATGCATATAATCCAAAATTATTAGAAAACGATTCCAAAAACTTCACTTATTAGATGAACTCAAAGCTAAAGAAACTATGGATTACATTTCTTTCTCTTATTATAGTGTGTAAAAGATAGGAAATAAAATGGGGTTGTAAATATTATGATATAAAATCATCAATAAAATTATTTTCAACCCTCTTTTGGCTCTGATCTTTCACGGTAAACAAGCTATTTTGGAATCAGTGTCTATTTTCCAATTAAAACGGTTGATAAAGGTAAATAAGGAATCATATAAAAGAATTATTTGTTGCTAAACTGAAGAAACTATAACATAAANACATCTCACCTATTTTAAGTATTTTTAAGGCGCAATTAAAGTATTTCCTTAAATGAGGGGTTGTTATGTTGATTTTGATTTGATTATCAATAAGTGAAAAATGTCAAAGACTGCAGAGCTATGTGATTTAAAGATAAAAAAATAAAACTGACTGATTATAATAACGTTTTCTTTATTGTTCTCTCAAAACACGATCCTTATAAGGAAGTTTCTGTTTCGGTATCGGCCGAAACTGAGACTGTTGCCGAAATTCGGTTTCGGTTTCGGTTTCGGTCGTAAAAACCAGTTTCGGTCGGACACAATAATGTAAATTTATCGAATCGGTTCTGTGAAGTCTGCGTCCGTCCGATTCTGACGTATGTGCGCCCAGCTTTATCCTCATCCTTTCTGCAACAAACTGTACTTTTCGTTAACCATCGTTACGTAGTTGTTGCAATATCACACGTAGGCATTTTAGGGGAACGGTTCGTTCTAAAGAATTCTAAATTGGCATTGTTATACATGCATACATAAACACATATGCATAAGTTGCGTTATACATACATAATGCATGCACAGTTTGTGTTTATCGGTGTTAAATGTACTCAGGAATTCGCACCATCATTTCCCGTTGAATCTACCAGGCGCTACTGGTTTTGCGTTACTAATTCGATTAGCAGCGGAGCATACATTTATGTTCTTTTTTCTTATTCTTTTCCTTTTCATAATTGCGTATACGGTTTGTAATCGGGAACTTTTACCACATGATAAGCGTGCATTGGCTCTCTCGGTTCGCTTTTCTAATAACACAGAAAGGAAAGCTGCGGCTTGTAAACAACCGAAATACAGATTTTAATCAGCGAGCTTGCGGTTCGTCGATGGGATTAATGAATACGTAATTATTAGTTTTCACTTTTACTTATGCGTGATTTTATTTGAACATACACTTTGCGGTTGTACATGTAGTTATTGGAAATTACTGAGAGAAGGCTTTTACCTCATTGACACCAATCGTAAAAGTAACACCGGCAGCATTTTTTGATATGTTTCAAAACTGCTAGAAGATAAATTGTATCTAGCATTGTATCCTCGAAATAGCCTTATTAGAATGTGCGGATCTGGATAAGGATGCTGATTTCAAACAATTTAACTATGCGAATACTGACGAGGGTCATCATCATCATGATAAGGTCGTCAATCCTAAGACTGGTTGGGCACGCACCTCCACTCTTTCTTATCCTAAGCTGATCTTCGCATTTACCTAAAGCTAGAAAAAACTTAAAACTTTTGGGTGTTTCATTCCCACCAGCCAATAATGCTGGTGGGCGGGCAGTCCCTCCGGACTATGCCGGAAGGTAGGGCGGAAGGCCCTCTTCAGCCTGCTTTCTGGAATCATGGGAATCGGTGGGTCGTGGTTTGGGTGAAAAAGATGAGACGGACGAAATGAAGACAGAAGACAGTGAAAGATTATCTGTGGAATATTACTGCCTCAGCATTTGTCTAAGTGATCCAAGGAAACCACAGAAAAACTTGGTCCAAGGCAGACGGACTTGGAATCGAACCGGCGTCCTCCCGAATGCTAAGCAATGGTCTAAACCTCTAGGCCATGCCGCTCGGTTCTAAAGCTAGATAAACCCATATCCTTAACTATTTGCGAACAGTAATCTAATCTAGGTCTACCTCTACCCCTCCTAACTTCCGTTTCTGCCTCTAATTTGTCTCTGACTAGACCTTCATGGCTGAGAAGGTGTCCTACTAACATAATTCGCCTATTTCTTATTGATTTCCATAGAGTCCTCTCTGTTCTCTTACCTCTTCATTTCTAACCTTCTCTATCCACGGTATCCTCATCATTCGCCTATAATACCAAATTTCAAACGCTTCTAACCTTTTCTTTTCCGCCGCGCCCACCGTCCATGTTTCGCACCCGTACAGCGCCGCGCTCCAAACATACACCTTTAACAACCTTTATCGAATTTCTAAATTAATCGTTCGCGAGTATAGAAGTGAATTCTTTTTATTGAAGGCGACTCTACCCTGCGCTATCCTCTACTTATATCCCTACTAATCCTTTCGTCCTGTCTTATCTGACTTCCTGGATACCTAAAATTGGTCACTTCTTCTAATTTTTCGTCTCCCATCTTTATATTCGCTCTTTCCCTACGAGGGTGCGGATATTAAAATTTCTGGGCAATTTCGGATGCAGATATGGATATTTGTTACAACTTTACAGGGTACGAGTTTTTCAGCTAATGAACCACATAACTATTAGTGTTGCCAGTCGACTTTAGAAAAATGCTACTGACTTCTACAACTTTTTTCAGAATACACCCCTGGACATTTAATAAGAAAAGTTTTTTTTTATATCTTACAACATTAAAAATGTTTTTGGTTATTCTGTACTAACCTTTCTCCGTCATTTCATCTTTCTCAAAATTTTTTTAAGGATCCTTTGGACTTTCATAGCACCTAAGGTGTCATTCTCAGTTACAATCTGTAACTGAGGATGAAACTGTGGGTGTCGAAACGTGTTTGTAAAATTTTGAGGTTTAAGTGTTTGAGACCCATTTAACATGGTGTTTGTTAATAAACTACTTATTATGTCTGCATTAAAACCAAAACAGAGAAACGCCTATGTACATGTATATCTATGTATTTACACAAAGAACAGGTGCATTTTCCTTTCTATTATTAACAAAGCAGTTGGCTGCTGTGTGTAAAACAATACATATACGTAGGTGCAAAAGCGACCCTTCACGTAAATGAAGTGAGTGCTAATTATTATTTGAACTGATACAATTCGCGTTTGAAATGTTAAAATGATAATGATGTAGAGTTACGGCGATAAACGAACTTGTGATAGTTGTAAAATTTTAAAACGAAAATTTAATGCGCTTCACAGTTATTGATTATTGCGGGTTACAAATTTAAAAATTATACTTATAAATATTTACGAGGGTCAGTTGAAAAATTCATTAGAAAAGGACACGTTAACAACAGATGCAAACATTGATAAAGTGAAGACAATAGTATTGGCCAATCGTCGAATCAACGTTAAAAAAGTTGCTGAGGACCTAAAAATATCGATTGATTCTTGCCATTCGATTTTTACCAATGGTTTAGGCATGAGACGAGTCGCCGCGAAATTCGTACTAAAATTGCTCAATTTCCACCAAAAACAGCATCGCATTAGTATAGCTAAGAAGCTGTTGGATTCTGTCCGCGACGACCTAAATTTGCTCCATAGGGTCATAACTGGTGACGGATCATGGGTTTATGGTTTTGACGTGGAAACCAAAGCTTAATCATCCCAATGAAAGCTGCCGCACGAATCAAGACCGAAAAAAGGGCACCAAGTTAGGTCGAATGTGAAGGTTTTACACACAGTTTTCTTCGATTGCAGGGGCATTGTGCCCCATGAGTTCTTGCCACAAGGAAGAATGGTCAACAAGGAATATTACCTGCAAGTTATGCGCAATTTGTTAGAAACGCTCAGATTTGTGGAAGAACAACAATTGACTTTTGCACCACGATTACGCCTTTGCTCACACATCGTTGCTTGTGCCCAAATTTTTGCCAAAAACAATACACTAATAATGTATAATAACCGTATTCCCGTTTAACTGCTCCCCTGCGACTTTCTTGTTGCCGAAACTGAAGAGGTCCATGAAAGGTCGACGCTATGCCACGATTGAGGACATAAAGGCATCGAAGGAGGAACTGAAAAAGATAAAAAAAAATGATTTTTTGAAGTGCTTCGAGGATTGAAAAAACCTTTGGCACAAGTGGCAATATCTGGTGAGGATTACATTAAAGGGAACAAAATAGATATTCATGAATAAATAATTTTTGAAAAAATACAAAATTCACGATACTTTTTGAACAGACCTTGTATGCTTAGATATAGCCCATACAGCGTATGCGAAAGAGTGGAAATTGTTATAGATATTCTTAAGGTATACTGTATGAGTGTATATTTGCCGCTTCAGAGTATACAGTAGGTTCACTCATATAATCTTCTTGAAACGCCGACAGTTTTTACAGGTCATCATAAATTAACTATATATGGGCTGAACTACCATATACGAGGTCGGTTCAATAGCTTTATGGAAGTGGTTAGATGCCAAAATGTATTTGTAGCGTAGCTTCACGATGACACTCTGTACAATTCAGCCCCTGTTTAGCGGAAGAGGGATGTATGGACGTGTCTGAGAAGTGAACCTACTGTATAGAATCATCATATTGTGCTTTCAACAGTCGGTCGTGTGCGCGCGCCGTTCTTACTATTATTTACGAGAGCGGCACACTATAACTCAATGCCTAGATCTGTATTTTCGCATACGGTACTTCATTTATTTCATCCAAAACCATCTGTAGAAAAAAAACTATTGACTCAAATTCATGTGTTCTTGATAAAGTCTTAACACCAAAAAATCCGCACTTTTACATACGGTGTGTAGAACTTTCACTGAAAATTTCATGTTGATTTAATTAATTGTAAATGAAACAAATGTATTGATTACATTGTTTAAATGTCTATTGATAAAAAGTACCTACGCTTATCACCCACAACGTGATTAAAAAATCAATGTTCGTATATTTGCTTCGTCATAACTAACGATTGCAAGTCATTTGCAGATGATACCACTATCAGGGGCGCATTTAGAAAGTATTTTGTTCTCAGCGTAGATTCTACGAGCACGGTAACTCTTTTGTACTTTCCATTTTCTATTATGTCAATTGTCTGGCACTGTTTTTAGTAAGAATATGCAATAGATATTTAATTATTAAGATCGTCAGCCTAAGTACCACAAAATTTTCAAATCTGATTATGAAAATCATTGAACCACATGCTGAAGGCTTGTAGATATTTTGTATTAGCAACAGTTCAAACCTTATTCATTCTTTATACAAAACAAATAAGGGTTTAACTAAAAAATATTGATATTATGTGTTCTGTCACCTGTCAGGATATTGACCAATAACAATTACTTTAAGGTAATTGACTATTAAACTGCAAAATGTTCAGCTGTTAATATGTATGAAGCAGTCTGCGGCACGCGCATTCTAAATCACAAAAAAATTGAGCGCTGCAGATCTAAAAACCGGATCTTTCAGATTATCTTGAAAAAATAAACTGATCTAATTGGACCTTTAGCGACTCAAACCGGAAGGGGCTGCATGTGTCATTAATGTGCTGTCATAAAAATGCGGTTTTTAGAATAATGAAAGCGATCGTTTAAAAACAGTTATGTATAATTAATCTGAATCTTATGATATGTTTTATTCGTTTATGAATGTCGTCTCACCACCTTGTCTTACTCGCTTCTTGTGATTTTCAATCTCATTTCGAATTGGAATCTCCTGATTACTATTGATGCCGCTATTTAAATTATTGCTAATTGACTTACTAACTGGTAGGTCATCGTCTCAGGCATGAAGGTCTAGTCAGAGACATATTAGAGGCAGAAACGGGAGTTAAGAGCGGTAGAGGTAGACCTAAGATTAGATTTCTGTACAAATAGTAAAGGATTAGCTCAGGATAGGAAAGAGTGGAGGTACGTGTTCAGCCAGTCTTAGGACTGACGACCTTATGATGATGACTTACTAACCCAGTAGAATATGTTAGTTTGCATGTAGTTTTCAATAAATAATTTCAATGCACTAACTTTGTACCAATGACTTAAATAGGAATTTATGGATACCATGTATGTAACAGTATATGAGTAAGGACCTACAGATATTTCGAAGTTGGATTTTTTTTAATTTACCCCTTGTATGTATGTTAATTTTGCTTTCGCTTTTTATTGACGCGGCGTCTGAAACATTGGGTTTAGGTAGCATTTGTTTTGCACATAAAATTAATTATGCATAAGTAGAGACAGTTTTAGAAAGCAAGACGTGTGTTTTTTTCGTATAAAATTAGGACAATTAAAAAACTTTTATGTTCGTTAATTTTTTAACGTTTATCAACCTGACCTACATTTCGCACGATAAAAAATTGTTGGTTCGCTGGACCTATTCATTATAGAGAATGCACTTATATATGTATGTATTTAGTTAAACTATCATATCCTGTGAATGATGGTTGCAGAGAAAGGACTGGTTATTTTACAAAATAACCAACGAGTTGGCTATTTCGTATTACTAACAATATTATAACTTCACACTTTATTCAAATACTGTGGATATTTTGCAAAATAGGTAAGAACACTGATTAATTTTCCCTTGTGGTTTTTACTTTAGCTACATATCTTGAATAGTTTGTAAACTATACTTCATTTTCTTTCTCTAGCGATGTGCCCCTTCAAATGTCTTGGATGCGCGCTGGCAAAATCGTAGGTAGGGAGAAAAAAGCTCATTAAACTCTCGACTCTTGTTCATTAAACATACCTTTTCATACAGTACCTGCCAAAAGTTTTGTTCAATTATGAATAGTAGTGCGAGTCGAAAACAAGCGTTAAAGCCTTTAATATGTCTTCAATTATAAATAAACATCTCGTTGATATTTTCAGTAGTAATTGGTACCAATAACAGCACATTTGAGCAATGCAATTGTAGTGGATAAAATGGTCAATTTTTCCGTGAGGTACTGTACGGATTATACGCTCCTCACCGGTTAAGAGTTTGACCAAGAGTTGTCTCCTTCCTTTTCTGATCTAGTGCTGTTCTTTTCTACTTTGCGCCGGTCAAACTTAAGGTCACATCGCTACAGAAAGTAAACGAAATATACCTGCATTAGGATTTGTATTTTGTATTCCTTCACCATTGACGTATTTATATAAAGAACTGATTAGCCCCTCATGGCGCAAAAAATAAAAAAAAACATCCGGACATTAGTTATATGATTCAAGGACAGAAACGTTATAAGTATTTTATAATACATGTTATATATAAAGATAATGTAGGTAATACTTTCAGATTTTTTTGTATGAAATTGCTTTCCACGCGATATGGCGCCATAAAGTGTAAATATTGATTTTCGATTAGGACAAAGTAAAAACTGATGAGGCTCGTTGAATGTACTGAATTGCGTGGTCTGATTTTGTGTATGTAACCGTGGAATACGGAGGTAGATCGGTCGCTTGGTATTATAGTGGATGAGTACTCATTACGCTCCCATCTCCCGTCTATCTTTATGATGGATGAGCTCATTGAAACAAAACGTTACCGTTCACGGGAAATAATAATTTAGGTCATCTTTTCACATGTATACAATACGTATACCTACATGAAAAACTTTCTTATTATATACTTCTTTAATGGAAAAATGATTTATTTTTTCTAAAACCATCTTGTAGGTGATTTTCTTTTTTCATTTTTAATACTTTACCTACTTAAAAATTGAATGACCGGAGACTTATTTATCTGTTACTGAAATCATTATGTATAGGGGAATCCTGATACACATGTGGGAAATGTTATGCTCCTTGGGATTAGGTTAGGTTATAATGGGAGGATTCCATGGTTGGCTTGTGTAAAGTGCTATGTCCCATTTACAGGTTTCAAAGATCTATACTTCATTTATTCTCTGTAGTGATGTGTCCCTTCCAATGTCTTGGATGCGCGCTGGCAAAATCGTAGCTCATTATACTCTCGACTCTTGTTCTTGTTATTAAACATACTTTCTTATACAGTACCTGCCAAAAGTTTTGTTCAATCATGAATAGTAGTGCGAGTCGAAAACAAGCGTTAAAGCCTTTAATATGTCTTCAAATATAAATAAACATCTCGTTGATATTTTCAGTAGTAAATGGTACCAATAATAGCACATTTGAGCAATGCAATTGTAGTGGATAAAATGGTCAATTTTTCCGTGCAGTACTGTACGAATTATACGCTCCTCGCCGGCCGAGAGTTGTCTCCTTCCTTTTCTGGCCTAGTGCTGTTCTTTTCTACTTTGACAAATACAAATTGAAGGTCACATCACTACAGAAAGTAAACGAAGTATAACAGGAAACAGAATGTTTATGAAACGCTTTGACTTTTACTAGTGGTCAATATGAAATAATAATGTGAAATTTTCAATTTTTTACCCACTACAAACCATCTCAAGTTAACGACGAAAAATTTGGTGCTGTCGCCGGGAATCGAACCTTAGTGGTGCTCAAAGCCAAAGGACCCGTGTTCGATTCCCGGCGAGGGCCTGACAACAGCAACAAATTTTTCCGCATTAACCTGAGGTAGTTTGTAGTGGGTAAAAAATTGAAAATGAATTTTCACGTTTTCGTTTTTCGGTTAGAAATTTATGGTAAAATGGATATTACAGAATATTATTATTATCGACCATTATTTGGAAAAGTTTCAGTTCTTATCAAAAGATAAGTATTTGTACCTGTTACTACGCCGATTATTTCATTTCATTGCCTTTTTACTGTTGTTATTGTCTGAGGCATGAATGGGAAAATTGCTTTTGATTATTATATGTATAGATCTACAAACTGCCACCTCCTCCACTGTTGTCGCTGTTGACTTGATTTATTATGATTTCGTTGTGACATACGTGGGCGGGTAATATTTTTTGTGGCATTCTTTGCCCTCACATCGATTTCGCGCTTTTGCAATGCGATTAGCGACATTGCGATAACATTGTCATGAGTTTATCGGATAATTGATGAAATTATTGACGAAAAAAAAAAACAATAAATTTCAGCGAAATAAGTCAAAATGTATACGTATAATTTACGCGTGGGGTTTTTATAGGAAAATAAAAGATGAACAATCTGTCTGTACAAGTGGATTAAAATCATAGGAACTTACTAGTGTCGGTTTTATTAGGTTCATTTCATACGTATTTGTTTAAAATATAGCCTTTGCTGGAAAGGAGTGAGTGGTATTAGGGGAGACCGGGGATGGTTGACTAGTTTTTTACTGAATAGTTTATATTTTTTGTGTTTTAATGTATATAGACAAGAAAAGCATGTTAATTGATAGAAAATCTATTAACCTAATAAAAATATGTAATATTTAGTTCTTAGTTTAGTATAATAGTGATGATTTAATGCATTTTACAAAATATTAAATCTTAGTCAATCTACCCCTGGCCCGGGGTAGGTAGACCATATGCCCGGGGTAAGTTGACTCATGTACCAGTAAGAGTCAAATCATGAGAAGGAGCAAATAATTAAACCTTTTTTTAATATAATTAAGCCTTTTGTTAAAAAATAAACTGGCTAAAGTTTCCTCTTCTAGATTAGTAAAAATTTGTCAATTTTTTATATATTCCACTGTGTCCAGGGTTAATTCTGCTCTCGTCAATTTCGGATTCTGTTCTAATTTTTCTTTTAATTTGGCCACGTAACGATTTAAAAGTCCAATAAAAAGTTAATTTATGTGTTGTTTTCAACTACATATTTCATTGGGGTTGGTTGAATAATTATTCAACCAGCCCCGAAAAAAATTGGTCTACCAACCCCAGACGCCATTTTTAATTTTGATCGCATGGCTAGCCTAAACACTGCCGTTGACTTGAAAAATAAGATATGAAATATGATAAATGTGCCCTCATTAAACGCTAGGACTAATAGAAAAATGATTTACATAAAACGAGTAGGCATCAGATCAAAAAATACAATATATCAAAATATTACTTATGTAATTGAAATATGAAAAACATGTCAGTGTTCGAAAACAACGCACGACCGCGATGTGACGCTTCAGACAACTGAGCGGGACGCGAAATGTAATGCTTGGTTATGATCAGATGACAGTTCATACACTGTCGAAGAGTTTTCGGTAGTTAGTCTACCTACCCCTATAGTCAACTATCCCCGGTCTCCCCTACATACTTATTCATGTATCGAGAATTACTGATTTTTGATAGTATGTGAATTTTTAATACCTCAACTCTGACAGACTTATAAAAGGTATAACAATATTAGAAATATATTATGCTTTAATCTGACATCTAGATTTGAACCTGGTAAATTCTATAATTGCTTTTTTTGTAGCAAAAATGGGCAAATACATCAGTCTCTCGTGTCTTTTATAATCGATCCGTATTGATTATTAATAATAGTTTAGAGAGAAAGCATCTGCTTGTTAGCAATGTGAAATAAATCTGTAGAAAAGTCGATGAATATGGCAAAATATTTTCGCAATTTCTGTTACCTAGATTAAATTTAATATACATATTTTAAACATTCATTTTTATTTGAATTTACATGGCGAGTATATTCCTTGAGTTGGTGGAATTAATTTTTTAATCTCTCTACAGTCGCGGGTTACATCTATCATGAAATTTTGTACACACCGTTTCAGGGGTGCGCAAGAGGACATAGGGTACCTTTTATCCAAAAAGAGAATACTGTTCCCGATGGATAGAAAAATTAGTTTTATGAGGTCGTTGATGAGTTTTGACACGTGTTTATATTGATAACAACTAGCCAAAATTAGATTTACTAAAAAAATAAAAAAGTCGTGATTTTTTTTCAAAAAATCATCGATTTTTGATTTTTTACGTAGGCCTACTTGTATGACCTTATACACCAGTTGCCACTGATTTTAAGTGTTTATTATGTATACTTAAACAACTCCGTTATAATGCTCATCTTGTAAGAAAGAACAGACGAAATTGAGTTTCACCAAACAATAACTGTATATGAATCCAATTGACCTAATGATAATCGCAGGCGTGGGAAAATTCTTTTGTACCTAGTTTCGTTTCATTATGGTGCGTGCTAGTTGTTTATATCTAGCTGCATTTCGACTACTTACCGATTGTTTCTTTGTTCAAAAAATCTGGTTATTCACAATGAAATATTCACATTTCAATATTTCTATGTACAGGGTGGTCCAAAAAGTACGCAATATGCTCATCATGACCAAACTAGGGAACTAGGGAAGAAAAAGTAGGGACAGAGCGAATATAAAGATAGGAGACGAAAATTTAGAAGAAGGGGCCCATTTTAGATATCTAGGAAGCCATAGAAGTCAGGACGAAAGGAGTAGTAGGGATATTAAGTAGAGGATAGCGTAGGGTCCAGTCGCTTTCTATAAGAAGAAGTCACTTCAATTCTCGCGAACGGTTAATTTAGAAATTCGAAAAAGGTTATTAAAGGTGTACGTTTGGAGCACGGCGCTGTACGGGTGCGAAACATGGACAATGGGCTCGGCGGAAAAGAAAAGGTTAGAAGCGTTCGAAAGGTGGTGTTATATACGAAAGATGAGGATACCGTGGATAGAGAATGTTAGAAATGAAGAGGTATTGGAAAGAATAGGAGAACAGAGAATTCTATGGAAGTCAATAAAAAATAGGCGAGATAGGTTAGTAGGACACCTTCTCAGGCATAACGGTCAGAGACATACGAGGGTGGATTGATAAGTTTCCGGCCTGACCAAGAAAAACAAGGTTTTTAAAAATTTTTTTTTTTTATTTCTCAACATAATCTCCTCCAAGGCTGATACATTTCTCATAGCGGTGTTCCAGTCTATTAATGTCATCTCTATAGACTGATTCGTCAAGCTCCTCAAAATAACCATTTACAGCTTCGATTACTTCTTCATTGTCCGCAAATCTCTTACCGCCAAGCCATTTTTTGAGATTAGGGAACAGAAAATAGTCACTCGGGGCTAGGTCTGGAGAGTAAGGAGGGTGCGGCATCAATTCAAACTTTAGATCGTTGATTTTAGCCGTCGCAACGATTGACGTGTGCGCTGGTGCGTTATCGTGATGAAACAAGATTTTTTTCTTCGCCAGATGAGGTCGTTTAATTTTCACCTCGTGGCTCAAACGTTGCAATAAGTCTGCGTAGTATTGACCAGTGATAGTATTACCCTTTGCAAGGTAATCAATGTATATAATACCTCTTGCATCCCAAAAAACAGTAGCCATAACCTTGTTCGCCGAAAAAATTGTTTTTGCCTTCTTTGGAGTTGGTTCCCCTGGTCCAATCCACTGTTTAGACTGTTCTTTGGTTTCAGGAGTGTAGTGGTGGACCCACGTTTCGTCAACGGTTACGAATCGACGCAAAAATTCGCTTGGATTACGCTTATACAATGACAAATTTGCGGTAGAAATGTTTTTTCGAATCAATTTTTGGTCGACTGTTAGCAAACGCGGCACCCATCTTGCACAGAGCTTTTCCATATGCAAATGTTGGTGCAAAATATGTTGCACACGTTCATATGACATCTTACAGGTCTCAGCTATCTCACGCACTTTCAATCTGCGGTCTCCCAGCACTATTTGATGAATTTTTTCGATCATATCTGGAGTTGTGACCTCAACGGGGCGTCCTGAGCGAGGCCCATCAGAGGTGCTCACACGACCCTTTTTAAACTCGGAAACCCACTGCTTAACGGTTGAATATGACGGGGAGGATGTCCCCAGTGTTGAGTCCATCTCTTTTTTAATTTCCTTCGGCGTTAACCCCTTCAAATAAAAGTATTTGATGACAGCACGATTTTCCTGCTTTTCCATTTTTACGAAAACCACAGAGGCGTCTTGTTCAGCGTGCTGTCAAACCTACACTAGCAAGGAGATCGGGCTGAAACTATAGCTACAAGCTATCCAAGGATGGTACTATAGAATGTCACCTCAAGGTAGGCCTAGTGGCGTCATCTCTTGGTTAGGCCGGAAACTTATCAATCCACCCTCGTATTAGAGGCAGAAATGGAAGTTAGGAGGGGTAGAGGTAGACCTAGATTAGATTATTGTTCACAAATAGTTAAGGATATGGGTTGTTCTAGTTTTAGCGAAATGCGAAGATTAGCTCAGGATAGGAAAGAGTGGAGGTACGTGTTCAACCAGTCTTAGGACTTACCTTATGATGATGACCAAACTATAAGTTTAACCAAAAAATTTTCAGACAAAACTTGTTCGGTATTTTAATACAAAATCTACTGTAACATTTTAATTTGATTTATTACACAAAGTGTTCAAAAATATAAAAATAAGGTTTCATTTAAATTGTAGCTATGTAAATATGGGCCCAACCGAAAAAAGTTGAATAATCTCGGCGATATTTAAATGTTTTTTTATTCCGCTCGTGATTTGACTCAAAAAAAAAAAATTTGGAATGTCGCCACGATTTTTTCCATAGCCCCATATTTTGGCTTCCTGAACAATTTTTTCGTATAATCTTTTTCGATTGCAGCCATATTTCACATTAGCATTTGGGAGGACGCCGGTTGAATTCCGGGTTCGTCTGCCTTGGTCCAAGTTCTTCTGTGGCTTCGTTGGATCATTTAGGCAAATGCTGGGGCAGTAATATTCCACAGATAATCTTTCATTCTCTTCTGTCTTCATTTCGTCCATATCATCTTTCTCACTCGTTCCCACGATTCCTGAAAGAAGGCTGAAGAGGACGGCCTTCCGTCCCATCTTCCGGCGTAGTCCGAAGGGACTGCTCGCCCACTAGCCTTAGTGACTGGTGGGAATGAAATATCTAACAGAAACGAGAACGAAGACATGAACCATTAACCGTTCTAGTTTTGCCAATTTTTTAGCTCATTGGCAAAGTGTTCGCTTGCTTGCTTCTAAATTTATGATTGTATTTATTTTTTTGTAATTCCACTGATTGCATGAGCATCTTTGGTTCACTAATTAGTTCAGTTAATTATTTACTAATCTGCAGTTTTATAATATCTGTAATGATTAGTGAAAATCGTTCACTGACTCGTTTTTAAAGAGAACGAAATACAGACCTAGCTGCAGGTATCATGTGTTTAGGTATAAACTATGCAAAAGCGTTGTTATACAGTTTGCTTTTTATCAGAGAAAGAATTTTAATGTAAAAACTACACAATATGTATTACAATTCCTTGCTCACAGCCATTCTGGTGACAGTAACATATTATGAGGTCATACAATCTAACCGGCACATATGCGAACCATGAAACTTCAGTCTGTTTATTCAGCTTATGTCACCTTTGCAAACACGCAATTGTGTACATAAAACGTAATGTAATGGACACATTTAAATACTTTTAAGGACATAAATATGTATTTACAGTACATGTACAGTCAGTGACGTAGTCAGCTTTTTTGCTTGGGCCAAGGGTGCGCCGCACCGTTCTAGATTTCAGTTCCGTATAACTCGAGACGCTTCGAGTTTCGCCAAAATTGCAATGTCAAACCACAAGTAGATAATCCTATAACGCACCTAGATAGGAAAAGTAAAAAATGTCTCAGATCGCATGTTAATTTCCTCCTCTGATATCAGGAAATGATTTTTTTTTGTGTAAGTTGTTTGGCAATTATGTTCACCGAGAAAAAAAATTGTAAAAGCTCTCGGTTTGAAAATTGATGGTATATTGGATTACTTAACAATAAGTTAAAATTCAGAGTCGGCCAACACATGAGTCAGAGTTTTTAATGAATGGGCCTTGACTCATTCGTTACAACCACCTAAACCAAATCCTGTCTAGTCTAGCATAGGAGTTATATTGTATATTCTTCATCCAAATTGCGATTACTAAAAATACATGATATACGATAACAGTCTCGATATCTAATTGAATACCATCGTATGTAACGAATTTTCTAATATTAATTCTATTTGTTCAACAGGTATTTAGGTATATCACGGTTGTTTATTTACATGATAACACTAATTAAACACTTAAACTACTTCTTATTTGTATCACACTGGCTTATTAATACTTATTTTCTCGTCACTATAAATATTTATATCGTTCTGTATTCGTCTGTAATTCGCAGTGTTTATTTATATTAGTGATCAATTGTCCGTATACTAACTTATTCTGGTTGTCTTCCAGAGACCGATTACCGATTTATATTGTTATCGAATTTTCCGGAACATTCTTCATTCTTCTCGAGAATTCTGGAACTCTTATTGCTAAGCGGCAAATATGTGTCACTCAGGGTATGATTTATTACCCTCCGCGTCTTTAGTACATCGGTCGGTCCCTAATACCTGCAGGCATACTCAAGAATCGTCAGGATCAATATATGTAGGTATTGATTACCACGTAAAATTCGAAAAAGAAGTCGCTATCTGCCATAGCTTTAGGAACAGTCTTCATTCTTCTCGAGAATTTGGGAAATTCTATTGCTAAGCGGCAAATATGTGTCACTTAGGGTATGATTTGTTACACTGTGTGTCTTTAGTACATCGGTCGGCCCTTGATATCTGCAGACATACTCAAGAATCGTCGGGAATCAATGTAGGTATTGATTATCGCGTAATATTCTAAAAAGAAGTCATTAGCTACCATGGTTTCAGGAACAGTCTTCATTCATGTCTAGAATTCGGGAAATTCTATTGCTAAATGTCAAATATGTGTCACTTAGGGTATGATTTATTACACTCCGCGTCTTTAGTACATCGGTCGGTCCCTGATATTGCGTTTCGAAGGATCTACTTTAACAATTGTTCATATAATAAATGAAATAATTTTACTTTTTTTGAATAAAAAATTGAAAAATTCTAAGACACCTTTTAACATTTTACCGGGTACGCAATAATGGAGTAAGTAATTAAAGTTGCAAATAAAACTACCGATTAGAAAACATGACTTGTAGAATACTTAGTTTAATAAGTATTTTTCTGGGTAACTTTTCATTTTTTTTATAGATTCTTTGTCATTAATTGTTTGTTTTCAATTCCAGCTTTTTATGCTATTTCTGTTGTAATGTTGTACATTCTATACTATATGTGTATTTTATGCATTCACCGAGATGTATGTGTGGGTAGCACATACAAATGTATTACACTCAATGCCATTTAGTCTATTTATAGTTTCGTTTGCAATAAATATTACTGACCTATTGTTTTACCAAGCGTGCACCTTGCCTATGCAATAAAACTATAGAGTTTAGATGCAATAAGAACGATCAGAATAGCATAAAAGCATCCACGAAGTATCGTTAAAATTGAAACAAGAAGATTAGAGACAAAGATATGAAATTGCAATATCGAAATTGGTGCGTAGTCGTTCTTCGCGCAGCGACTTACGTTTTGTATCCAAATTAATAATGGTTACAACCATAGACATATATTAATGGACGTGCCTTAGCCGTATGTCGTTGTAATCATTTCTTGGTTCGAAAAGTGAGGGAGATGGCGTATGGTTTCGGACTAGTGCTATCTCTTTCATGACACGCTTACGCACTATCGTGAGAGAGATGGATATTGTCCGAAACTTCGTTCCATCTCATTCTTTTGTTGTACCACAAATCTGACCGCTAAGGCATGTCCATTAGTAAACGTCGATGGTTACAAACGTACCTATATGTAATACTCCTAAATTGCTACTAGGGGTCTGGAAAAGGACGAAATCACTACGGTGCAGACGTATGTATGTGCGTCTGTCTCTCTTGAAAGATTTCTAGGCTTATACGCATGTGCGAGAATGGAATGGATGAGCACAAGCGCACGTCAATTTGCAAGCTTCGAAAGAAGTAAGCTTTCCCCACCACACTGCCAATTTCTCCCCCCCCCCACAAAAGCTTCGCGCCTGCGCAAAACGGATCGGGTCCATCGACAGAGATAGAAATAGTCACGTATCACTTGCTCCGTGATACTTCCACGTACGTGCGCTAGCAATACGTATAAGAGTATTAGGTATATGATGGTTACAACGTGTCGTTAGAATGTATATACCTATATGCAACCAACTATACCCTCAAATATACGTTTAAACCCGTCGGCTTTTTGCAACTGTTTGGTATCTTAAAAGTTGTGATGTCGAAAGTAGACGGGCTTGTTAGTCCTCTGATTAGATGTTTTAATGGCCAACTATCCCTCTTCTTTAAAAATTTAAATCGGTCGCTTTATATAATATAATGTTACTCGATTTCGTAGCGGTTGTCAGGCCTCGTCTAGATCGAAAAATGACGTCACTGAAAAAAAATTCAACTCCCCGATTAATAGTCCACATCATCAGCGGCTAATTATGAGCCCGGTTTTAGCCGTCTAGTATTTTCCTTACCAATTTTACAATTTTTACTGATTTTTGGGTTTCCCCGTGTTGCGGCTAGTTTTTGACTTTCACAGCTAATTTTAGACTTTCACGGCTAATTTGCGACTAATTTGCGGCTAATTATCCGATGGTTTACATTTTTATCCACTAATTTTGCCATAGCAACTTAAAAGAGGCATACTGTGGGTATGTTTCGAAATATAACCCAGCATACTGGCTAGTTCTGATGACGTCATGAATCGACGCCATATTGTACTGGTGTGCCGCCATATTGTATTGGTGAGACAAGTGTGACGTAGTAGTATATCAAACGCGCGTGTGTGAATCAGACTTTGAGGAATTTTTTATAGTAAGAAACTTTTATAACTTTTAGAGCAAAATTGTTGTAAACGATCATAAACACTATTCTCAATATGGCGTCAATTTAACGTCAGCCAGTATGCTGGGTTATATTTTGAAACACACCCTGTATACTTGTATCTTACCTCCGTAAATCCACCGATGATTTTTTTTAATGGTATCGTTTGTTTACTATGATGTGTAAGTTTCTGTTCATTCTTCCGGTCGTGCTCTTTATTAAAGGTTAAAATGTGAAAGTGATACTAAGTACATGAAAAGTTTTATATGTATGTTTCTATGGTTTGTTTGTACTACGTTACAAACGAAAAAAAATACTGTAATCTCGTCTCATTTGTTATCACGTTTTTCAATGAAAACGATGCTGTTGATTACAATTTGTAAAGTTCTTCTAGCATTTATAATATGTAAGAAAAGAAAATTATTTGTGAGATAAATAAGGACGTACCATATTACCCTTTTTTTTTGTAGATATGCATTGTTATTAAAACTCTATTATTTATTAATATCCTTTCTATTAATGAAGTGATACTTGTTTTAAAGGCAAGGTTGCGCGCGCACTGCGTAACGGAAGTTTTGGAGTAGTATATGCGACAAAAGTTGCGTCACAACTGTCAACGACAACCGTTATCTATAAAAGAATACATTGTTTTACAACTACCGAATTTTAGATCATTATTTCTTTTTACTTAGGAACCGTTTAGATATTACGTCACGCCGCTAGGGAAGAGTGGCAAAAACAGTGTGACGTAGTATGTGATCGACCCCTTATTAATTTACTTTTATAAATAAGTTGACCACTTGACACACACTCCGAGGGCGTTTTGGTCGAAATCATAGACCCATCTCTCTACGGTTTTGTTTTATTACTTTAATTATGGAATTGAAAGCGCCGGTGCAGTTGGGCTTTTCCAATTGAATAGTACGGTGAAAATGATGTTAGTGATTTGATCCGCTTGGTTGCACTCCGGGAAATCCCAGAACAGTCTCCTTTCACAGAATTCTACTGCACAACGGTCTCCATTATGTACTATTGCCTATGGCGATAAAAAGTTTCTCGTGATGATAGATTAAAGTAATTAAGAGCTTTCATACTCATAAGCTTTGCATTTATTAGTCAGATGATACGTATATTCCAGTTATTAGGAAATCCACTGCAGAATCTTTGTGTATTATACGCGACAGTGTCTAAGTATTACATATAGGCATCGACGTATTCTATGCATACATATAACTGAATCCATTTGCATTCTTTCTTGAAATGCATTTCAGAGAATTTTATTTGTGAACTGCAATAGGTATATTCCAGGAAAAATAAGAATAAGAGATATTATTTTATTATTTTTAATGCTGCTTTAATTTTAGTTTAGTCTTTTTTGGTCCACAGTCACTATTTTCTCGTAGGGTTTACAGGGTGTTCCACCTAAGGCGGTTTCGTCCATAACTCTGCTATTATACATTAAATAAAGAAATGTTTAATTTTCTCAAACTTACAGCCGAAATTCCACCAGTAACATTTGGCGCCCCGGACAAACGGTTGCTTGGCCCTGGAACGGGCGCTGTTCCACTTCATTTCGATTTTGTAACTTGCTTTTTGGCTGATTGATAATACCTATAATTTTGAACCAAACATGAGTATCGGCGGTTTATACAATTCATATTTGTTTGTCTTTTTGGACACTTGGTAAAATTTCCGTTTCGGGTACCGCTAATATTTTCTCGTCGATGTGTCTGCTTCTTAGTAATTTCATCTTTATTAAGTGATACAACCCAGATATTTAAATTATTTATCCTTTTCTAGAATGTTTGGTGTTTTTAGGTATTTGAAAATTATTAGTATTATACCCGGTTTGCTTCACTTTTGTTATCTCTACGTTGATTTTCATATCCATCCTTTTCAACGTATCGTTTCATATATTTATGTTCACTTTCATATTGCGTTCATTATTTGCAAAAGGCATCAGCAAAGCGCATTCCGTAATTTCTGAAATTTATAGATTTCTGTATCCTAACTAACTGCAATTTTTCATTCGAGGTCCTTTTTACTTTTTGTCTATCATTATGATAAACAGGAGAGGGCTCAACATTTCCATGTCATAAACCTAATTTTACAATGAACTCCTCGGTGATAGTGCTTCCACTCCGAACAACATTTGTAGTTTAATTTTCTGGTTACTTTTCTTCGTTTTTCACGCTTTCCCAAAATTCGAGATTGTATACATGCCTCTAAGTCTTGTTCTCGCCTATAAATACCTCATATTATTATTATAATGTATATAAGTATACCGATGAAAAATGTACAAAATTTAAATAAAATTTTTCATCTTCAGCCATGATTGTACCTACCTACCTATGTAGTTTCTCTTTCCAAATACTTAAACTTTCTATTTATAACACCTATGTATCGCAGTATTTTTGTCGTTATTAAGTGTTCTTGGTCCAGCTGACTTATGTAAGTTATTAATTAAATGTTATCTTGTTATCTGTATGTGTATAACTATTTATGAATAATGGCGATTGTGCGTTTAAGGTCATATCAAAAATATAAAATGCAAATTATGTAAGAGGTAATTCGCGAGATCGAAGGTTGTTATTTAATAAGGCTCGTAAATTTTCGTTAATTATGACGAATGTTTACCGTCCTACCTATGTACAATGAAACGGTCATACTTATACATATATTATAGTATACTATATTATTTATAGCGGTTATTTTTACATGGCTGTACGATGCATCTTTAAAAATAAACCATGATCAGTGTGTACTATTTTTAAACAGGTATATAATGCAGCTGTTCGAAATTAACAGAATTAAGGATAATTTTGTAAATAGCGTGCGAATAAAATAATCAATATATCAATATACATTATAAAAGAAAGTGTACAATGGGCGTGCCGCTAAAACACAGAAATGAGTCCCGCTACGATCAAGTGAGTTATATGGTGTGATAACCCTCTATCTCCCGTCCATGAAGAAGATCCCCTTTTTTAACTAAAGAGCGTGCTTTTGAAGATATAAGGTTTGGATGTTTTGTCCTCTACACGGAGGAAACTAAATTTTTATGACAAGGCAATCACCCCCTTCGGGGTAAATTGACCGGAAGTTATAATTTTTTGTTTAGTCTTCGTATTTGGTCTTGTTCTTACATATTCGGTCTTGAGTTTAGTTATGGTTTTGTTTGTTCGGTCTTAATTTCAGTCTTAGTCCTGTTCCTTGGCTGAGATCGCCACGAACTTTTTATGGTACAGTGGTAGGGGAGACCTCCTCTTTCGATCCTACCCAGCCCTACCCCCTTCGAGGGTGGAGGCCATCATCTAGACGTTTACCAATTTCTAGAGCAGTCCAGAACATTCAAGAGTATTGGAGAACATTTTAAAACATTCTAGAACATTATGGAATGTTGTGGAATGTTCGAGAATAGTCTGCAATGTCCCAGATCATGGTGGAACGTTCCAGAACACACTTGAATGTTGTTGAATGTTCTAAAACATTATGGACCATTCTGAGCATTTTTTGAATGAGTTTATTTTAGTTATCCTTTTATTCCAATTACGACACAATACCAACTCCTTGAGCAAAGTCGGATACCCCAGCTAAAATACTAAAAAACTAATCGTAAGTTCTGTTACAGAAAATCTGATTGTTTATGTTCTTTAAAGTGGTATATTCGAGCAAGTAAATTTTGATTACTCCTTAATACAAAAGTGATTAAATAAAAATAACCAAATCATCATCAAATAATTTGATAATCAAATAAGATAGAAAAGCAAAATACGTTCCTCATAAAGACCGTCGTATCATTTGTGTTATTTGTATTATTTTCATTTTCAATGAACAACAGCGTTGGCTGGAATTCATAAAACCCGGCAAGGCCTAGTAGCCTAGGTCTAGAGATTTAGACCATTCCTTGTCACGCCGGGGGGGGGATTCCGGTTCCATTCCGGATCCTACTTATTCTGGTCCATGTCTTTCTGGGGTTTATTTGGATCACTTAGGCAAATTCTAGGACAGTAATAATAATATCCCACAGATAGTCTTCGGTTCTGATTCCATCCGGCTTATCTTCGACGGCTCTCCAGCGTAGTCCAGAGGGACTGCCCGCCCATTAGCATTTAGTTACAACATATGCAACTGCCCACTAAGGGCTTAAGTTAGGTTAGGTTGGATACCATCAGCAAAGGTACCGTCCAAATTTGGACAGTTTAATGAATAAATCATTTTACAAGTACTCTTGATATTGGTTTCGGTCGGTCTATATCATGATATCACCTGAAGATGAAGATCATCAATTAAATTTAGTTCCGTCTTGATTTACATGTACAACGAACGTAATAACAACGTAATGCAGTTGCATCCAGTTTTGTTTGACGATGAGATACATATGCAACGTATTCATGTTACACTGGAAGTTGTCGCGTTCAAGTGTACGTGTAAGTGTGAGTACCGAGTAGATCGTGTACAATATGTGAGAAAGAGTTCCAGTGCGTGTATGTACTGTTATTAATCTCGCCACGCAACGCATTGGTTCGTTCTCTTTCTCTTGATACCACTTTACCTAGTTACCCAATTCTGGCTTGAATGCTAGTCAAGGCCGTCTAACCGTAGTTTCCGATCCCGATCTTTTTATTATTATTGTTGTTGTTGTTCTGTTGCTACTATTACAACTGCTGCTGCGCACACATTCTACGTTTCCTCGTGTTTTTATTATTATTGTGACAATAATAATAATAACTAACGTCGTAATAACAATACGAACATAGCAGAAACGCACATCCAGCTTTGCTTTGTATGTATGGGTTAACAGTAGTGGGCCATCGTACCATTTTATGTTTTTTGTTCCATATATACTCAAAACGGTTTGGATTACGTGATGACATTAGTAAATTGCCCAAGAAAAGTAAAGAATGTCTCACAATGTATGTTAATTACCTCTTCTGGTTTGTACGCTATTTTCCAGGGGCGGCCTTTGGGGGTGGCGAACAGGGCATCCGCCCGGAACCTTCCAATGACTAAGGCCGCCCCTGCTATTTTCCCCAACCCTCGGTCATGAAGTAAAATTTTCTGAAGTAAGTAATTTAGCAATCATGTTCAACTAGGGAAAAGAAGCAGCCATGCAGACAAAAAAATAGCCAAGATTACTCCTCACACCCTCTTGCATATGTCTGCAATGTCCTATTGAAATCGATTCGGTCATTTTGAAAATTAACCCGTTTCGATTATAGATATGTGGCCTACCTACACAATTTGAAAGTGAGAAAGTAATTGTGGAGAAAGGTGCTTGTTACACATGTCCAGAACGTCACAGAAGTGAACAACCAGTTTTAAATAGACTGTTTATGAACTAGGTACATAAATAATGAGGATTCAGTTTGCCAAAAACTTTGTCATTCAAATTATCTCCGAAGACTGGCTGGAGACGCATTTCCACTTCTTCCCAACAGTAACCTAGTCTAGGTGTATCTCTACTCCTCTTAGTTCCCGTTTCTGTTTCTAATATGCCTCTAACTAGTCCTTCATGTCTGAGAAGTTGTCCTGCTAACCTATCTCGCCTATTTCTTAGTGATCTCTTACTCTTTCTAATATCTCCTCATTTCTATCCACGAAATTTTTAAGGTTTGCTTGGAGGTGTACCAGTTTTGCATTCCTAGCAGGTTTGATCATTTGTACGTACTCAGAGTCCACATAACGAGACATCATCCAATCTTAGAGTTAGTCGAAAATACAGTCAATGATCATTTTTGACCATAGAGAAGACACGTTTATTTGACGACATTTTTTTATTTTTATGTCGCACGAGCGGAAGTGCAAAATTTAGAGAACGTGTAGAATATATTTTTTCGACTACATTTGTTGAAAAATATATCCTGTTCCTCTGACAACTGTCTTAAACTAACCAAACTCTGGGAATCTTTTGAACAAAGCATAATACTCATCAAAATCTTTAATTTGCATTTATTATTAAACTTTTATGAAAAGATATATATACCACGTCATCATCATCATAAGGTCGTCAGTCCTAAGACTGGTAGGACACGCACCTCCACTTTTTTTTATCCTGAGCTAAACTTCGCATTTCCCTAAAACTAGACAACCCACATCCTTAACTATTTGCGAACAGTAATCTAATCTAGGTCTACCTCTACCCCTTCTAACTCCTGTTTCTGCCTCTAATATGTCTCTGACTAGACCCTCATGCCTAAGAAGGTGTCCTACCAACCTATCTCGCCTATTTTTTATTGACTTCCATAGAGTTCTCTGTTTTCCTATTCTTTTTGATACCTCTTCATTTCTAACCTTCTCTATCCACGGTATCCTCATCATTCGCCTGTAACACCACATTTCGAACGCTTCTAACTTTTTCTTTTCCGCCGCGTTCACTGTCCATGTTTCGCACCCGTACAGCGCCGTGCTCCAAACATACACCTTTAACAACCTTTTTCGTATTTTTAAATTAAGCGTTCGCGAGCATAGAAGTGACTTATTTTTATTGAAGGCGATTCGACCCTGCGTTATCTTCTGCTTTATATCCCTACTACTCCTTACGTCCTGTCTTATCTGACTTCCTAGATACCTAAATCGGCCACTTCTTCTAATTTTTCGTCTCCTACCTTTATATTTGTTCTTTCCCTGCTTTTCCTTCCCTTACATACCAGTATTTTTGTTTTAATTTTATTTATTTTCATACAGTACTGTTTTAATGTGCCCATGATCGGTGTTCAACTCGCCACTAGTGTATACATTGTACGTGTAGTAGAGTCTGCTTTTAGAATAAATTGCTTATTCGCTACTGATCGTTCGACTGGTTTAGAAAAGATGTCAAGGGTTTTTCAGAAAGCGTTTAATTTGGTCTTATAATCTTTATTGGACACTCAATCAATCGTAAACCGTTTTTAACTGTTCTTTGTTTTTCGATTCCAACAATGACCACATTTCTAAGTGGACAATACAAAAACGCATTTCGATAAAAGGTACTTCATTTGTTTTTTACATTGTGTCCAATGGAAAAAAGCACCCATTTTTATCTATCTACTTTAATCATACGTACTACAGTTACTATAAACGTGCAACTATTTAAGAAGACTTTTGATGAAGTTTGAACTTATTTCTGTTCCTACAATACCTTCATACCTGGTACTAGTCAACATTCCTTTCTCTGCGCTATTCTATACAAGATATTTACTGCGGTTGGAATTTTTCATATTTAAGTATCCAAATATTTTTTATAATTTGATTTAAGCTGAAAAACTATTACTGAAATGTTTCAAAATCAAGGCTATTTTAATTTTAACTTCTTAGAATCCTTTTCTCCACCGGTGTCAATAAAAAATACAACGTGTAATTATACAACACGCTACTGAAGTGAAATTTCTTCGTTAATGAATTGGTTTATTGGTATTATTTGTACAGTATGAATTTAAATTTTACACTATACATGCCGGAGTTGCCTGTAACGAACGTTGCATTGGAGTGCGCTCACGGCTCAAGCGATCCCCAGTACGAACTCGACTACGTGGCCGAGTAGAGCGGGGACATCCGTTGCATGATTTCGTTACATAGCAACTCGCATGAAACGAACTTACCCTACCGTGCGTAAAGATGTTTCGCTTCAAAAATATGTTGTATTTGTTGTTGTAATTTACGGTAAATGAAAACCCCCCTGGACTATTTCGAGATGGTCAAATTTTTTAAACCAGGATATAAGAAAAAGATAAAATTTTCTTGTTTTGGAAATAATTTGGTAGAAGGTACTAAAAATTTTTATAACTGCCGAATGTTACCCAAAATTAGCATTGAAGTGCTAATTAAATCAAACAGGAAAAATCCTTTTAGTGTGAATTATTATCAGTAAAAATGTACATCATTAATTAAAATGCTGAGTTAAGCTCCCATATCTGCGGATGTTTGGTTGGTACATCCTTCGCGAATACCTAATTACATTTTCGGGTGTGTGAAGACATAATTAAAAATAAAACGGATATTATTAATTTAAATTCAACAGAACATTTTTACACTATTATAATAATAAAAACTGAAGACCATTTACATATATTGTCTACTAAAACAGTAGTAATCATCGAATAAAGAACCAAAGTCGATAAAAAGGCAGTTTCAGCCCTTTATATTTCAACCCTGAAACATGTAATCATAAAAACAAAATTGTTGGGCGAAAACAAACTACATACACCTACTGTAAAATTACACAGAACTTGTGTTTACGTCATCGGTATAAAAAAAACACTTTAACCCAATAAAATGTTTAATAATCAGTGATTTTATCGGGTCCTGGATAACCGGGTAAAACCACTACAGTTAACTGTTCATGTCCTTATTCTGGCGAGCTTTCCATTAAATATCACCTTCACCAACGTCCCAAACCACATTAAGTCCGTTCAAAAAGCCGTTTAAACGCTAAACCAATGAAATTTTGATACTTAGTTGGCTGATTTTAAACGAGAGGGTTAGGTTGAAATCATTGAAACGAGCCTTTTATTTTTATAAATACTAAAAGTCTGTAAGGTGACAAAATTATACTAACTTATCGTTAATTAAATCCAATAGCATCATCATCATCATCATAAGGTCGTCAGTCCTAAGACTGGTTGGACACGCACCTCCACTCTTTCCTATCCTGAGCTAAACTTCGCATTTNATTTAATTATGGAAATGAATGTCATAAACGTAATTGGTTTGGTGTGTCAACGGAATTAACAATGAAGATTCTCTCCGTCTTTGATTATTTTTGTATACATATACAACTAATGACCGAAACAACAATTAGTATTAGTTGCAACTTGTTATCGTCGGGAAAAAAAATTGGTAAAGGTCTAGATTATGTCCCCCACCCCTTCGGGGGTGAGGGTGGGAGGGAACGAAAGAGGAGGTCTCCAACACCACTGTACCATAAAACGTTCGTGGCGGTCTCACCCCAATAAAAAGTTATAGGGGTTCAAAGTTAATAATTATGCCAATTTTTATACATTTCTAGGCATGTAAATATTTATATAGTCATTCTTAAACAATATTCAAAGGTAAAACTAATGAAAAATACATAAAAATATTGAGAAAGTTATATAAACTATTATTTAAATATCTTTATCAATAGGGTAGGTTAGGTTAGGTTATCGGGTTTTGTTCAAGTGACCACCCTCTTTCGATCCCCCACCTCCACCCGCTTGAAAATAATT
>NW_020438946.1:1801839-1804367 GCF_000699045.2 Agrilus planipennis
TAGAACAGCCCACATCCTTAACTATTTGCGAACAGTAATCTAATCTAGGTCTACCTCTACCCCTTCTAACTCCTGTTTCTGCCTCTAATATGTCTCTGACTAGACCCTCATGCCTAAGAAGGTGTCCTACCAACCTATCTCGCCTATTTTTTATTGACTTCCATAGAGTTCTCTGTTCTCCTATTCTTTCCAATCCCTCTTCATTTCTAACCTTTTCTACCCACGATATGCTCATCATCCGCCTATAACACCACATTTCGAACGCTTCTAACCTTTCCTTTTCCGCCGCGCCCACTGTCCATGTTTCGCACCCGTACAATGCCGTGCTCCAAACATACACCTTTAACAACCTTTTTCGAATTTCTAAATTAACCGTTCGCGAGCATAGAAGTGACTTCTTTTCATTAAAGGCGATACGACCCTGCGCTATCCTCTGCTTTATATCCCTACTACTCCTTCCATCCTGACTTATCTGACTTCCTGGGTATCTAAAATCAGCCACTTCTTCTAATTTTTCGTCTCCTATCTTTATATTCGCCCTTTCCCTAAAATAAACTACGTTTTTATCCATTAGCATACTAATCAATAAATAATATAAATTAGGGCAAACGACCAATACAATCTCAATTACCAATTTTCATTAGGTAGGTTCATCACCATGAAGCCTGTCCTAAGACTGGTTGGACGTCCACCTTTCCTATCCTGAGCTAATCTTTGCATTTCCCTTAAACTAGAACATCCCAAATCGTTAAATAGTAATTCAATCTAGGTCTACCTCTACTCCTCTTAATTCCTGTTTCTGCCTCTTTTATGTATCTGACTATCCCTTTATGCCTGAGAAAGGTGTCCTACCAACCTATCTCGCCTATTTCTTATCAATTTCCATAGAGTCCTCGGTTATGTCTCCTTATTTCTATCCACGACGTTTTTAAGGTTTGGTTGGACGTGTATTTTTGTTTTGCTTTTGTTTATTTTCATACCGTATGATATGATATCTATTAGAACTTAATTTATTACATTAAGTCCAGTGAATATAATTTGTCCTAATACACTAATATCTAAGTAAAAATATTGTAGCCTTGTCTTCTTAATATACACGAAATGACAGTGTTAGTTCTTCACACAAATATAAACCTTCCAACCCTTAAATGCCTACATTCACTGATTAGTCATATCTAAACTAAGAGGAAGGAATGGAGAATAAGTTCAGAAAATCATAAATAACAATAATTATAGAGAAATATTCAGGAACGTATTTTCTTTATTACTCAANCAGGATATGATATCTCATCATCATAAGATCGTCAGTCCTAAGACTGGTTGGACACGCACCTCCACTCTTACCTATTTCTCTAAAACTAGAACAACCGACATCCTTAACCATTTGCGAACAGTAATCTAATCTTGATCTACCTCTACCCCTCCTAACTTCCATTTATGCCTCTAATATGTCTCTGACTAGACCTTCATGCCTGAGAAGGTGCCCTACCAACCTATCTCGCCTATTTCTTATTGACTTCCATAGAGTCCTTATTCTTTCAAATACCTCTTCATTTCTTTATCGACAGTATCCTCATCATTCGCCGATAACACCACATTTCGAACTCTTCTAACATTTTCTTTTCCGCAACGCCCACCAAGTTGACTCAACCCTGCGCTATCCTTTGCATTATATCCCTACTACTCCTTCCAGACTTATTGGACTTCCTAGATACTTAAAATCAGCTACTTCTTCTAATTTCTCGTCTCCTAACTTTTTCTTCCCTTCCATACCAGTATTTTTGTTTTGCTTTTGTTTATTTTCATACCGTATGATATGATATCTATTAGAACTTAATTTATTACATTAAGTCCAGTGAATATAATTTGTCCTAATACACTAATATCTAAGTAAAAATATTGTAGCCTTGTCTTCTTAATATACACGAAATGACAGTGTTAGTTCTTCACACAAATATAAACCTTCCAACCCTTAAATGCCTACATTCACTGATTAGTCATATCTAAACTAAGAGGAAGGAATGGAGAATAAGTTCAGAAAATCATAAATAACAATAATTATAGAGAAATATTCAGGAACGTATTTTCTTTATTACTCAAAAAGTGAACTTCGAAGAAGAATGAAGTTTCTGTTTGTAAGGTCTAGCGCGCACTCCGATTTTGTGTCGGCGCGACCGTAAAGTCGTGGTCGCGGCACTTGCCACCAAACAATCGTAGTTTTCAGTCGGCTCTAAGATGAGCGCCACAGAAACAACGTGTATATTGGCGTTGCTGTTGTGAATAAGAGTTAATAGAAAGAAAAAATATTTAGCCTACCTATCATAAATCAGAGATCGGTAACAGGGTATCTTTTTTTTTTTAATTTCGGATATAATTTTCTCCGTATCCAAAACACTATGTGACGTTTCTTCTTCCTTTGCAAGAGAGGGCTCATAATATGACATGTTTGATAACCACAATGTATTCATTAACCATGAACAGAACAACGGGCTGTTATCAGTCTTACAACAGTTTAGTCGCAAGTGCGC
>NW_020438946.1:1805785-1811288 GCF_000699045.2 Agrilus planipennis
CGCTCCCACTGTCCATGTTTCGCACCCGTACAATGCCGTGCTCCAAACATACATCTTTAACAACCTTTTTCGAATTTCTAAATTAACCGTTCGCGAGCATAGAAGTGACTTCTTTTCATTAAAGGCGATACGACCCTGCGCTATCCTCTGCTTTATATCCCTACTACTCCTTCCATCCTGACTTATCTGACTTCCTGGGTATCTAAAATCAGCCACTTCTTCTAATTTTTCGTCTCCTATCTTTATATTCGCCCTTTCCCTAAAATAAACTACGTTTTTATCCATTAGCATACTAATCAATAAATAATATAAATTAGGGCAAACGACCAATACAATCTCAATTACCAATTTTCATTAGGTAGGTTCATCACCATGAAGCCTGTCCTAAGACTGGTTGGACGTCCACCTTTCCTATCCTGAGCTAATCTTTGCATTTCCCTTAAACTAGAACATCCCAAATCGTTAAATAGTAATTCAATCTAGGTCTACCTCTACTCCTCTTAATTCCTGTTTCTGCCTCTTTTATGTATCTGACTATCCCTTTATGCCTGAGAAAGGTGTCCTACCAACCTATCTCGCCTATTTCTTATCAATTTCCATAGAGTCCTCGGTTATGTCTCCTTATTTCTATCCACGACGTTTTTAAGGTTTGGTTGGACGTGTATTTTTGTTTTGCTTTTGTTTATTTTCATACAATATTGTTTTATCAATACCGCTTCCATATTACCTTGATATATAACAAAAATTTCAGCAGGACTCTCAATCTCATCAGAGTGATTCAAGGACCTAACATAATTTATAAAATACTCATTTGAGTTGTTTCTGTCTTCTGCTAGTAGCTGAAAACCTAATTGATACGCGTTTCAACATGACAAGTAACTTCTTCAATTCCTCGGTTAAGAGATATTTTCTAACATTATTTTCGTAATTTTCAATCGAAAAAAGAAAAATGAAGAGTTGACAAATTACACAAAAATATCATAGAACTATGCCTCTTGCAATTTTTGATCACCGTGTGTCGAGTTATTATTATTATTATTTATTGCTATATTGTACTGATTGTGAATACACTTGAATTTAAAAAGTTCATTGTATTGTTGAGTCGTACTATTGGTTTCAAAGGGCGTAACTTTAACGTTACTTCGTCGCATTGAATTTCATCCCATTTATCTACACGTGCCGGCGGTATGGTCATCGTGAAATTAATAATAAAATAAACTACGTTTTTATCGATTTACTTTATCTATTGCGTGTCTTTTGGCGTTACAATAAATATAATTGGACGACTGATGCAAGTAGTGAAATAATTACAGTAACAACTATTAACAATCGTTAATTAACAAATTCTTCTTATTATTATTGTTAATAGATCACGTTTGAGAAGAGAGTAAATAAATTAAAAGGGTAGAAAGTTCATCAGCATGTTGCTGTTAAATCGAGAGACTTTAAACTATCGTTCCTTCGGTTTCTTGGTTTTTTTCTCTCTGTTGGCGGTTACGACATTCAAATAACATGAATCATCGAATCGTATAGTAATAATCGTTATTATTAGGTAATTTCTGTTTATGGACAAACAACATATTGTTGCATATATCGTTGGAATGGAAAATTTTAGATGGTTTTTCATTGCATCGTATTTCTGTATTGTATAAAACGATAAGAAGAATAATTAGTACCTATATTATGAATTAAGGGATTAAAGTACAGCATTCCTTCCGGATGTGAATAACCGCCCGAGCCGGAGACGAAGGCCGCATACTTCCGGAAGGTTGTTTCGTACTTTCTTCCCAAATCTTACATACATAGATCCAATTTTTAATCATACCCCTATCTAGAAGATAATAAAGAGCATACCTATGCATTTTCTTATCCAATCGGGAATATTGCACTTTCGACCGTGAAATAAGGGAAAAGCATCGTACTTTCGGTAGGGGTATGGTAAAAAAATTATATTTGTAAGTAAATAAATTTTATTGATGTAAAATCAACATCAATGATTTTATATTAAAATATTTGCAACCCCATTTTGTTTCCGATCTTTTAATTTTTTAATAATAAGAGAAAGAAATGGAATCCATAGTTTCTTTAGCTCCCGAAACAATCTCGATCCAATATTTTAGATTATCCATTTCCAAGGAGTTTAGAATTTGTTGGGCTCTCTTCAGTTAAATAATTAGAAGGCATTCATGGAATGTCTCGTTGTCCCCTATTTAAGCTTGTAATACCTTCAATAGCCAATGTGTGCAACTTTCCTTCATCATTCATCTTTACAAATAGAACATAGATTTGAAAAAGTATTTTAAATAAAATACAAAATGCTTTTCTCAAAAAAGTATTTAAATGCAATATAAAAATAGGTACTTTTTATTTTGTATTTGCATTATAAATGCAAGTATTTCAAATAAATCACGTCTCTGTTATATGTTATGTAGTTAATGCAGTTAAAGCTTTCACCGACTAATTATTATTTTATTTAGACTCCTCGAAAAGAAGAGCTACAACCATGACAAATGTACAAAATCCTGAGGATATTATGACATCCGAAAACACTTGACGTAAATCAGTTATAGGTAAGTGAGGCTTAAATTAAATTCTTCTTTTAATTTGAAGTTTTGACCGATAGAAAGTATTATCTGCATATCTCAGGCATATGTACCACATATACGTAGATATATTAAGTTAAGTTTAGCTACATACGAGCCGCCACTGAAAACCGATGGTATCAAATGACGAATGTATACAGTCTAGACCAGTGATGGGAAATGTGCGATAACAAGGCTCCTTGTGGCCTCCGTGAGGTCTTCATGAAGCTAGTATTTTTATCATTTATTATTTAAGGAGAGAGATAAGGACAATTTGGAAAGTAATAGAGTTAGGTTAGATTAGGTTATGTTAACGTGCTGCCATCAGTTGAACAAAACATGAATTACAATGCTGCAGGTCTTATACATACTGTAATGTTCGTGGGTTTAACAAAATTAACTTCTAAGACTGATAGCGACAAAAACTATTTATTTACACTAATTATTAAAGAACTTAAACTAAAAAACACTATTAAATTATTACTAAACTTAGGTTATTATTCTACTTACACTACTATTGATATATCACTATTAACAGCGCTGTTTATTTCACTGCTATCACTGTCAATTTATTTTTGGATTCACTTCTGCAACGGTCAATTTATTTCTCGTTCTCTCGTCGATCGTCTCTTCCTTTAAATACTCTTTCGTTTACTTTCTGAAACCTTCTGGAAACATCCGTATAGTTTATTTTTTCTTTGAACTGTTTAACTGCTTTCCCAGAACGCAGGTACGACACACACATTTACTAATACGGCGTACATGAAGAAAGGCTCCCGCGGCTAGTCGGCGAATCGATAGGCCGTTCACCCACACGTGTGCCCGATCGCACACAAACACACTCGTGCTAGCTGTAATACATATAACCTAAAGTTCAGGTCATCCCGAATTAATAAAACTATACAAAAACTATAATAACTTTGTTTCGATGATGGTGTTTCAAAATAAACACATCAACACCGTGAGCTATGTTTTAATTAAAACAAGTACAGAAAAAATACAAGTTGCAAAAAATGGTCACTGAAATGTTCAAGTTACGAGTTCTTGGTACCAAGGTTGAAATACTTGTCCTCTCTTTAATGAATTGGTACAATTAATATATACATATAGAGGGGTAGGTACGCCCTTCGACAAACAGAGATGGTAACGCCCATTCGGTTCTGAAAAATATTGAATTTGAATTAGAAGATGCCGACACAGCGGGTGATTGCAAAAGTTTGTGAAAGTAGGTAATTGTACATTTGCGAACCATCCCTGTTTGTTGATGTCCAGTTCAAAGAGATTCCCAGGCGTGCCTATGAATAAATCTTTTCAAAGTGATAATAAAAATTTGTACAAACTAACAACTATCGTAAACTAATATAAATATAAAACTTAACTTACAGCACGTCTTCTAAATATTACAAAAATATATACAATGACTATACACAATGATTATATACAATTAACAAGGACCGAACAAACTTTGAGAAGTCCCGTTTATTGGTATACTTCAACTTATGTAAGAAGTAAGACAACCTTTATTAATGTCTAATTTAAATGTGCCCCCTACCTGTAAAGAATACACATTTTGTTTTAACCACTTGTATTAATACCTGCAAAGATCAAAATAGTTTGAAAGCTATTACAGCGGAGTTTTGAAGGTTGCAAAGTTAGACTGAATAAGAATTGTTGCCTCTTAGAATTGTCACTAAATAAGCTCAAAATAGTTTGAAAGCATTTATAGGGGGGTGTCGTGAAAGTTGAAAGGATAAATTGATTAATGATTATTGCGCTCTCAGCATTGTCAATAAGGTTCAGACCTTCTTCTCTGTGAGTGCCGATGTCGACTCAGGAAGCTAATAAATTGCTTCAGAATTTTATTACTACAGTCGACACTTTAAGATGACGGACTTTATCTGTTACCATTAGAATAATGTAATTGGGACGTTGAAAATTGGCATAGTTAGCAATAAAACTTTCAACTTACTAACTAGACTAGAGATCGTCCTAACTATATCAGTTAGAGAAGAATTTTACTTGCAAATGAAGTTGATAGAATTGTTGCACTAAAATTGACTCTTATTTTTACTGATATTACTGACATTATTAATAAAAAATGAGATTCGTTAATTAATAAGAGTATACACGAATGCATAATTATATAGATACAACGTTTCCTTTTTAAAAGAATTATTAGAAGTTGTAGGTTTAAAACACTACGTGCTGTAGGTATAATTATTGCTGGCAGGGTAAATTACGAAACAATTTAATTCGCGTTTAAAGAAAAAAGCAAATTGTTGTTTTTCTTTTTCGTACCTTGCATGATATGGCTGTTAAGTATATATGCAGGTGACTATGTAATTAGTAGCGATATTGTAAAAAGGTACAGTGTTGTGCAAAGCAGAAATATATGATCACGTGCCCTAACTGTTTTCGAGGTCAATCGATTTAATAAGCCGCCCCTTGTATGTATTTTTTAAGCTTATGCTCGACCTAGAAAATGCTATACAAGTTCGAATATCGAACACAGTTTAAACAAATTACGTAAAAATTAAAATTTTTAGTTTGCTTTTAACGTTTTACATTAAGAGCCTTTTCAAGTTACTGATGCCTGTTACAGCTAGGGTTGCCACCTTTTCAGGCTTTACATAAAGTATTTCTCAACTAAAAGGTTAAAAAAAAAGTACTCAGCATAAAAATAAAGTATTTTATTTTTTGTTTTTAAACATATTATTTGTTACACCTAGCAGCCAGTAACAAATTGCTGCCGCTCTTAAATACATTAATAGTCTCTAAACATAGCAAACAAAGATTTAAGTAAACTAAAAGTTAATTTTTATTTAGTTTTAATGAAGCTTTATTCCTGTCGTCCCGCCACTTTGCGTTCATAACAGAGAATACTCTTTCTGTAAATGCTGAAGTGGCCGGAACGGACAGCA
>NW_020438946.1:1814457-1821656 GCF_000699045.2 Agrilus planipennis
CGTGCTGTCAAACCTACACTAGCAAGGAGATCGGGCTGAAACTATAGCTACAAGCTATCCAAGGATGGTACTATAGAATGTCACCTCAAGGTAGGCCTAGTGGCGTCATCTCTTGGTTAGGCCGGAAACTTATCAATCCACCCTCGTATATTGTAAAAAACAATCAAAGAAATAATTGATCTTAACCTGTTCGATTTTTCATAACAATTTGGAAAATCAAGTAGTTTTTCAAAACGACTTGATTATTTCGCCAGTAATTTCTTCACATCAAAATTTGGGGCAGCCATTTTCAGCTTCATAGTATTGCAAATTCTATTTCATCCTCTGCCTTGATCCACCAAAAATCTTCTTTTCTTTTGACAATAACAAAAGACCATGCTGCTTAGGTATCAACCTCCCCCCATGTATGGTTCAGAATAGCCTTTTATTATCCCCCTTGCCCGCTACAGAGCCATACGGTTTATGCTATGCTATTTGCTATTAAGACGTATGAAACTATATACAGTAGATACATGATGAAATGGAATTCATGTTGTTTTTCGTGATAGTGTTCACCACATTTATCGTTAGTATGACTGATGCATTTTTGAACGATGCCGATGTAAACAATTTCTTTGCTGTTTGCCGCTAGAATTACAAAATTATTGCTAATTGTACATTTTTAAGAATGTTAACTCTCGCACAGCAAATACATGAATGTTCTTAAATAATGAAGCAATGCTATTTCTTAACCGAAATAGTTAGTTAATTCCCAAATAAGTAGGTAGAAATGGGAAGAAACGAGAGGGCTATGGAAGTCAATAAGAAATAGGGCAGATAGATTGTTAGGACACCTTCCCAGGCATTAAGGGCTAGTTAGAGACATATTAGAAGCAGGCAGAAAGGTGAACTAAGCAGATTAGAGCTAGAAGCAGACCCAGATTAGATTAGTGTTCATAAATAGTTAGAGATGCGGGATGTTCTAGCTTTAGGGAGATGCGAAGATTAGCTCAGAACAGGAAAAAGTGAAGGTGCGTGTCCGTCCAACCAGTCTTAGGTAGGATTGCCATCTGTAAAATTTGGAAACCAGGACAAGACGCGTGAAAACCCCGGATTTCAGAGTCCAGAACCCGGACATGTCAGAGGTTTTTTTAAACATAGTCAGTGCAATAAAAAGCGTTGAAAATGTCATAAATCGACTTTCTATTTATTTTCAGACCTTAAAATTAAATTTAGTCATTTTTTATCATCATTTTAAATGTACCTAACAAAACCGAATCTTATTNAAAGTTAATTTTTATTTAGTTTTAATGAAGCTTTATTCCTGTCGTCCCGCCACTTTGCGTTCATAACAGAGAATACTCTTTCTGTAAATGCTGTAGTGGCCGGAACGGATAGCAAAAGTGACACTACTTTGAACAGATTTGGGAAATCAGGTTGTTCCGTAAATATGGCTTGCTATTTTTTCTGTGCAATATTATTGATGTAAAAATATTCTGAATTTCGAATAATCGCTTACAAGATTAAGATGTTTTCTTAAGGCCTTAAATAAAGTATTTTTGCGTAATTTATGTGTCTTGTCGAAATAGAGTACAATACTTTATAATAAAGTACGGGTGGCAACCCTAGTTACAGCCCTTTATAATAGTATTAATTTAGTTGAACATTTAAATTTTTGTAACGCGAACTTGTATAACCCTTTTCCTTTTTATTCTTCTTTTTTAGTTCAATTAGTTATTATTTTAATCTCTTGACATGTACATTGTTTTACATTTATTCCAAACTCTACTGAATTTCTCTAACTCAATTTTTTTCTAACTCGGGAGTCGAGTACGAGTTTTACATTATAAAGTGTTCCTTTAGTTCTTCAGAGTGGGTGTAACAAAAATAAGAAGTGTTCAGCTTGCAGAAGGTGATAGAGGACTATAAAACATGAATATTAAGTATATGTTTGTATGTCCGAAAGTTCTTCGTTTTCGAGAAAAATATAGTTGAAAATACAGGTAAATTCAATTCCGGCCCTGGTAGAGAAATACGTCCCGCAACGCTGCACTCAATCAGTTGGTGATTGCCAGCCAGTGTTTCCACTATAACGATTTCCTTCCCCCACGGCTCAATCCAGATTTCCCCTTCTCAGGACGTTTTTCCCCTCAAAAATTATTTTGCTGTAGTTTTTAGTTCTGACACCACACATACGCGAAAATCCTCATTACTTCCAAAATTTCTGCAATGTCTTTCCCCTTTTTCTTCCCCTCATGACCCTAATTTCCCCTTAAAAGGGGAATTTCCCCTCAATGTGGAAACACTGTTGCCAGCAGCAGTGTAGAATTTGTTTTGTATTTTTTTCTCATGTACTATCTATTTGCAAGATTATATTAAGATTAATTCAGGGTATTTTTGTTGACAGAGAAACTCTAGTAACCGTTTATTCTTTTAACGTTTAATCCTTAAATAATGTAGTATGATACGTATGATTTACGGGTTTGAACCAGATCGTTGCTGTAAGGACGAAATCATCGATTTCAGAGAAAACAATATAGCAAGAAACGTTGGCTCCTTTCATGTGAATGTGTGGCAAATTTTACAAGAACAGTTGCTGCATCCTTATCATTTGCAGCGAGTGCAAGTCACCTTTTTTAAACGCGAGTGGATTTGTGTCAGTGGTTCCGATAGAAACGTGCTGCATATCCTAATTTTTTTCATATTAGGGTGTCATTTACAAACTGCTTTACACGGGACGGAGTTTTGAATTTTCACAATAATCACTATTGGTGCGACGCAGATTTGCATGTAGTACATCCATTTACCCACTAATGTTTACGTAACTTACCTACATTTTTTCTTTCTTTTGTGTTCGTACAATTACATAGTGTTGAGTGTAATTTATTTATTCTAAACATTATGTTAGTACTGAATTGTTTATGTTTATCTTAGACGTTCGATTATCGGTAATGTTTACATTCTCCATCCATGCACTATTATTCGGTAGACACCTATGCTGCCAATTCACGCACAGGACCGGCTTCAGATTGTAAATTATTGCGATTTTTTAAAAAAAAAAATTGCCATTAAAAACGCTGCTGTACTCACCATAGGATTGTTTATTGCATCTAGTTACACACTCCAAAGCTCGGCACTTATTTCTTTTACACCCTGTATAACGGAAAACAGCTTTAAAAGCGTTTAAGTTAGATTCATACATACCTCTCAAAATCCTTGCAAAGAAATCACTTTTAAATAAATGTTGATTGTTTCTTTCCATTCAAAATTGGTAACACATGTAGTAATGTATTGTTTTTGTTGTAAACGCTAAAAGATATTCGCGAAAAGAGTACACATCCATGCAAGATATTTAGCATCGACGCGATAAGGTGTGCGTTATTATTATGCTTTTAACTAATAATCTTTTAGCATAATTCAATACGCACATAGCTGAACTTAAATTTAAATGTCCTTGACCCATTTATTTTTGTGAACAGCAACTGTGTCCGTGTACATAACAACAACAATAATTATTTATGTACATACATAACCGCAGCATGTTAATGCTTGTTGTTGCGCCTTTATATTTCGAAATGCATTTTATGTAGGTAACTTGGAAAAGTATTTGCCATTTTGCACAAAGAAATATGCACTGTTTTAAAACTTATTGATAGAAATTTCATTACAACTAATGTTGTCATTTTAATTGTCAGTTTATCTGACCTTAAAGTTGTGACAGGAATTGGGAACACTTCTTTCCTCCAACTCACATATTAGTATGTACATATGTATATAGGTACTTAAGGTAGTGTAATTATGCAATAAAAATGTAGACCAGGAAACTAATAAGACCACAAACACATTTGACTACCGGTGGTTTCTAAGTACTAGATTTTTGAAGCTGGTGTTTACTACTTTAGCTATTTGTTTAAGATAGATCTAATCTTTGGTCAATTTAATTAAAACCAACAGTTCCAAATTTAGTAATTCGCTGGTCAACATGAGCTACGAAACCAATAAGGCCGTAAGCACACTCGGCCACTTGTGGTCGCAACTGGAAACAGTCACACCTGACATATATCGATCAATAGGGATTGTCTCTACTAGATGCTATTGTAGGAAGCTAGTGGTCGCCAGCTTTAACTAATTGTTTAAGTTAGATCTAATCTTTGGTCAATTTAATTAGAACCAACAGTTCCAAATTTAGTAATTCGCTGGTCAACATAAGCTACGAAACCAATAAGACCGTAAGCACACTCGGCCACTTGTGGTCGCAACTGGAAACAGTCACACCTGACATATAGGGATGGTCTCTACGAGGTGCTATTGTAGGAAGCTAGTGGTCGCTACCTTTAACTATTTGTTTAAGAGAGATCTAGTCTTTGATCAATTTAAATAGAAGCAACAGTATCAAATTCAGTAATTCGCTGGTAAACATAAGCTACGAAACCAATAAGGCCGTAAGCACACTCGGCCACTTGTAATCGCAATTGGAAACAATCACGCCTGACATATCGATCACTAGGGATGGTCTCTACTATATGCTATTGTTGGAAGCTGATGGTCATTTGTTTAAGTCAGATTTGGTCTTTGGTCAATTTAAATAGAACCAACAGTTTCAAATTCAGTAATTCGCTAGTCAATTGGTATATAGCAGGAAACTAATAAAGGTCCAAGCACACTCAGCCGTCAGTGATGTAATATAATGCTTGTAGTATATGTAGTTAATCAAACAGTTACCCTTGTCTTCTATTTTGGTTTATTGTTAAAAAAACTACGGATTTCATTTGGATTTTTATCGTCAGTATATTATGTGCATATATATACAAAAACAATCCGCTATTATCTCCGGAAATATGACACCATATTTTATGTATGTAAGAGTATTTTTATTTGTCTTGTTAATGACACTGATAATGCACAACAATTGCGTGGATTTTCCGCAAAAATGACCATACCATTGTCGATACCTACATAAAAAAACAATAGTTGTTTAAACTGATGTTCCTGTATGTACAGGAGCAAAAAAAATGTTTGCGCAGGTACTTAAGTGTAAATACCTATTATTATGCACGCATATGATGGATAAACAATAATAATAATAATAATAATAATAGGTGTACAGGGGTCCCGATTATGAACCGATCGTAAAATACATAAATATTACATACGTTTTCGCATCATCATGTTATTACACAATGAAAAATGACAAGTGATGATAATTATGACGGCGATGATGATGTTCAACATTATTTACGAGTTGCCACAAATGAGTATTGACACAAATATAAATAACATTATACAATTTAAATGGTTTTGTTGATTTAATAATATTGATAATAGAGACTGGCCGGATAGCCGATTTGGATCCGGCGCTTTTTTTACAATCCGACCGAGTTCGGACTTTTTGAACGGTTCTTAGTTTGTTTTGGGGCATTAGCGAGGGGGGTATTTAATGGAAAGCCTGCCAAAAGAACGCATGAACCATTAACCGTAGTGGCACAGCTAATTCCGGATACTCGGGTATCCTTCAAAATCACCATCCGGTGCATCTGTAAGTTGATAACATGTAAATCCTAATTCATTTTCACGAATTTGTCAATATTTTACTCTCAGTACTACATTCGAGCCTTTTTTTTGACGCATTACCTTATTGTTTGTTGTCTATCATAAAATTAATAATTGCAAATTTCAGTAGCGTTCCAAATAAAGGGATGTTTCATCATCATAAGTTCGTTAGTCCTAAGACTGGTTCGACACACACTTTCACTCTTTCCTATCCTGAGCTAATCTTCGCATTTCCCCAAAACTAGAACAACCCATATTCTTAACTATTTGCGAAAACTAATCTAATCTAGGTCTACCTCTACCCCTCCTGACTTCCGTTTCTGCTTCTAACATGTCTCTGACTAGCCCTTCATGCCTGAGAAGGTGTCCTACCAACTTATCTTGCCTATTTTTTATTGACTTCTATTGAGTCCTCTGTTTTCCTATTATTTCTAATACCCCTTCATTTCTAACCTTCTATATCCACGGTATCTTCATCATTCGCCTGTAACAATACATTTCAGACGTTTCTAACCTTTACTTTTCCGTAGCATCCACCATCCACGTTTCGCACCCGTACAGCACCGCGTTTCAAACATACACCTTTAAGAACCTTATTTGAATTTCTAAATTAACCATTCGCGAGCATAGAAGTGACTTCTTTTTATTGAAGACGACTCGACCCTGTGCTGTATCCCTCTGCTTTACATATCCCTACTACTCCTTCCGTCCTGATTTATCTGACTCCCTAGATACCTAAAATCAGCCACTTTTTCTAATTTTTCGTCTCCTATCTTTATATTCGCCCTTTTCCTAAAATAAACTATACGTTTTTATCCGTTAGCATACTAATCAATAAATAATATAAATTAGGGCAAACGACCAATACAATCTGAATTAGCAATTTTCATTAGATAGGTTCATCACCATGAAGCCTGTCCTAAGACTGGTTGGACGTCCACCTTTCCTATCCTGAGATAATCTTTGCATTTCCCTAAAACTAGAACATCCCAAATCCTTAAATAGTAATTCAATCTAGGTCTACCTCTACTCCTCTTAATTCCTGTTTCTGCCTCTATAATATAACTGACTATCCCTTTATGCCTGAGAAAGGTGTCCTACCAACCTATCTCGCCTATTTCTTATCAATTTCCATAGAGTCCTTTGACTTGTTCCAAATTTAGTGTACTATAAGATATAGCCATGGATTTTATAGAAAAAAAATTTCTTCCTGGGTTGCAAGAATAAATACGGTAAAAAAATCATTTTTCTGTGTTTTTTAAACGGTAAAATTTCAGATTCGATGATGGACCTCTTAAAATTGAAATTATGAGCTCCGCTTCTAACAGGATATTTGTTTAGACATATTTTACGATATTTTGAGCGGAGAGCAAGAAAAAAAAATATCGAGTTTTTTTGGCACAGCCTAATATAGGTATTTCGTTTTTGAAGCAAGCTGTATTAGAGGAAAAATATTACAATACTTTCTAAAGGTGTGGTGTTGTACAAAAATAAAGAGAAAGGTTTTGTTACAAACACAGTCACGAATCAAACGTGTTAAAATTTAATTGTATGGTACAGATAATGGCTCTTCATAATCTCAGCAGTGTACATAGCATGACATAGCCGCAACGAAAACATAGAATTTTAAAACAGACACGTTGATGACCTTCTACTAGGACATTAACGTG
>NW_020438946.1:1824248-1828892 GCF_000699045.2 Agrilus planipennis
TTTTTTTTTATTCTTAAAATAAAACACAAATTATTAATATACTTTGTTATGAAAACAAAACCTTATAAAAATATGAAACCTAAAAAAAATAAGTTATACGGGGTGGGGGGGTACGGTGAATATAGCGACTCGGTTCGTCGGTTGATCGTGGTGTGCGAGCACAATGGGTATGTCGCGGGCGGCTCAAGACTTTAAATTTTTAAACCCGGACTACAAATGAAGGCCCACCCGGACGCTCCCCGGATGACCTCCAAACTAGGACAAATCCGGGGAAACCCGGACGGATGGCAACCCCAGTCTTAGTACATATGACCACATGATGAGGATGAACTTTTTAGCTTTTAGTCACCATACTCGCTTTGATTCATACCAACTGGGGCACCTTCTTTTGTATTTTTGTCGAGTTCTTTCCGTTTTCTAACAGTAACACGTAGCATGAAGGTAATTCCTACAAAATGAACCATTTTTTATCATGATGATGGTAGTGACAAGGCAGGTGGATTAGGGGCAGTAACCTCAGAGTTTGCGATATAACTGTGGACGCATTTTCCATACAAATTGTCTTAATACGATGTGCTTCGGTACGTATAATATAATAACGTTTGCTTCTTTACGTATGCGATATGAGTATATAACATTACGTACTACATACGTATTTATGTATGATTAGGTACATATTTTATTATACAAAACGTTGCGTACCTATAAATGTATGTATATATTCGCACTGAGTGAAATTAGTTTAACAAAACAAGACAGAATTCGCTCTAACTCTCTCTCTCTCTCTCTCTCTCTATCATAATTTTAACAGTGGTACTTTATCAGCTGATGCTACACCAAAATTTTTGTAGTTCCTGAATTTTATACGTATCTAATAGTAATACAGGTATACAACAATCTTAAAATTCTGATAAAAACACCAATAAGTATAGATAAAAAGCCTTATACTTTGATGCGGTGTTATGGTGTTATCAGTTCTGGGAACCTAGTAGAAATATAGCAAAAGTTTTCGACAATTCACAAAAACAAACTTAAAGGTTTTTCATTTCTACCATCTGACACTGTGGCGTAAAGCCGGTCCGTAGAGGGGAAGGCCCTGCTCATCTTCTTTACAGAAACCGTGTGGAAATAACTGAATGACGATTGTGGAGAGTAGACAAGACGTACGAAATGAAGTCAAAAGAGAAATAAAGGCTCATCACTGCAATATTAATACTACCCCGGGAAAAAACAACCGGAAAACTGACACTTAAGGCAGACAGATGCAGAATCGAACTAGTGCTCTCCTGAATGCTAAGCAATGGTCCAAATTAGAGATGAACCACGTAGCCGGTTTTGATCCTACCGAGGTAATTCTACAAAAGGGTTATAAACATTATAGGCTCGTTTCAACTGTTTCAACTCAACCCTCTTGTTAAAAATCCGCCAACCAAGAATCAAAATTTCATTGGTTTGGTATTATATTATATAATATTAATGACTTTCTGAACGGGACTTTTTGATGTAGTTTAAGACGTTGGTGATGAAAATTTAATGGAAAGCAAACCATAACAAAGATATGAACTATTATCTGCAGTGGTACCCCTCAAAATTTCTATCTGGTGCATCTCTAGCCTAAACTTAATATTTTAGTTCATACATCTCGTCACATCACCCATTAGACCGAAGAAGACAACAGTAAATATCTGCAGACGTGCATTTTGATATGAAGCATCATGAAATTTCGCCTGCTGAGCTGCTTCAGTTTCTCCTAAGAAAATTATACTAGATTAGAATAAAAACAGATAAGATAATTTCTGTAGAGCATATCTAGAAAAATCCCGGCGCATGATTGGTAAATTCTTAAAATTTACTATTTACGTCTGCCAATCAGTTCCAAGGTGTTCCATCTTGGCCTTTCACTGTTGCATTTTTGGCTAACACTAAAGGAGGAACATAAAACTTTTTCGATGCAAGTGTTGTAAAATATCTTCAAAAATGAAAAACGCTGGAATGTTTTCACGAAATTTATATCGATAGGTACTTATTTTAAGTATTACCTGGAAAACACTCTTTTGACTTCGACTGACAGGACCATTGTCAACAAAATTTCTAGTTTTTTTTTTTTAGCTGTCTATATTAGAGAGTTTACTTAGACCTATCTCAATTTCACAACTAAAAAAATAAATATAGTTCTAAGTAGGTCAATTAGTCTTATTAAAAGTTACCTACCTACCTGTATATGTATATTTTACCGGAAATATATGAATTCTAGGAATTGTTTATGTTACCAAAAATGTATGAAATCCGTCATTGTATACAATTCCTAGGAAATGCATGTAATTCCTAAAATCGCCCGGAAATAGGTGAAATAAATTATGTTAGACACATTTCCTAGGAAATCTATAAATTTCATAAATAGCAATCAGAAAAGTATTACAGGTAAAACTAAATAGGCAATAATAGTGCAGGCTGTTTGTAGATGTACCTATATCCATTGGTGAAATCATTGTTTGATTAGGGAAATTGGAGTTTCTTTAATGCCCCTGCTGATATGATAGATGTTAGAATAATGTATTTTCATATATGTATGTAGGGGGTGGAAATCAGAGTGAAGCATACTTTTCGAAGACATTATTCCAACATATCAGCCCGTTTTCGGCGGGCAGGGGCATTAAAATTACATTTCCCTGGATATGGGTGTATTAAAAAATCTTTGAAACAATATTTTGTAGCCTTGGAATTGTATACAATTCCTAGATTTCATACATTTCCTTTAACATATATAAATATTAATTTGATTAATATGAAATATTATTCTGAAAATTCATTTCTGAATTTTTACCCACTACACACTACCTCAAATTAATGAGGGAAAAATTGTTGCTGTTGTCACACCCCCGCCGGGAATCGAACCCGGGACCTTTGGCTTTACGCACCAATGTTCTGACCACTAAACTACGAGAGGTGACAACAACAACCACGACCAACCGACCTACAAGGTTAACGATCCGTCGAACTAATGTAACTATATACTGAATATACTATGATTAAACATACATATAATTTAGATATCTTTTAGAAGTGAGTTAGTTTAATATGAAATATTATTCTGAAAATTCATTTCTGAATTTTTTACCCACTACACGCTACCTCAAATTAATGAGGGAAAAATTGTTGCTGTTGTCACACCCCCGTCGGGAATCGAACCCGGGACCTTTGGCTTTACGCACCAATGTTCTGACCACTAAACTACGAGAGGTGACAACAACAACCACGACCAACCGACCTACAAGGTTAACGATCCGTCGAACTAATGTAACTATATACTGAATATACTATGATTAAACATACATATAATTTAGATATCTTTTAGAAGTGAGTTAGTTTAATATGAAATATTATTCTGAAAATTCATTTCTGAATTTTTTACCCACTACACGCTACCTCAAATTAATGAGGGAAAAATTGTTGCTGTTGTCACACCCCCGTCGGGAATCGAACCCGGGACCTTTGGCTTTACGCACCAATGTTCTGACCACTAAACTACGAGAGGTGACAACAACAACCACGACCAACCGACCTACAAGGTTAACGATCCGTCGAACTAATGTAACTATATACTGAATATACTATGATTAAACATACATATAATTTAGATATCTTTTAGAAGTGAGTTAGTTTAATATGAAATATTATTCTGAAAATTCATTTCTGAATTTTTTACCCACTACACGCTACCTCANGCAAAAAACGGAAAATTTTGATTTCAAAGCTCTGTAAAAAAATCAAATAATGAAAATGGAAATTCGGCTCAATGAGATTTTTTGTTCCAAATTTAGTGTACTATAAGATATAGCCATGGATTTTATAGAAAAAAAATTTCTTCCTGGGTTGCAAGAATAAATACGGTAAAAAAATCATTTTTCTGTGTTTTTTAAACGGTAAAATTTCAGATTCGATGATGGACCTCTTAAAATTGAAATTATGAGCTCCGCTTCTAACAGGATATTTGTTGTTGACATGTTTTACGATATTTTGAGCGGAGAGCAAGAAAAAAAAAATATCGAGTTTTTTTGGCACAGCCTAATATATATATATACTTTAAGTACTTTTGTTGGTAATTTAACAGCTAGCAAAACTTGAAATCTAAAAGTCAGAAACAAAATTATGCAATGTTTCAGAAAGAAACTTAAACGTAGCGTTTCGATTAACAGTTCAAGCAATTTAACTTTTTGCCGAAGTTTAAATGTTTTTATCTATACTTGTGTTTTTGTTATCCATTTCGACCTAGTCGTCTGAAACAACGGAAAGGTTATCGTATAAGGTCATAGAAGTGTAGAGTTATGCTATGTCCTAGAGGAAAATGATAGGCTAGCATTTACAAAAAGGAGTTCGCCTATATAATATACGGGTTGTCTTTTTATTGCAATTTTCTGGTTTTTGATAAACGAAAATTATAATCAAAAAGATACGAGGGTGGATTGATAAGTTTCCTGCCTGACCAAGAAAAACAAGGTTTTTAAAAATTTTTTTTTTTTATTTCTCAACATAATCTCCTCCAAGGCTGATACATTTCTCATAGCGGTGTTCCAGTCTATTAATGCCATCTCTATAGACTGATTCGTCAAGCTCCTCAAAATAACCATTTACAGCTTCGATTAC
>NW_020438946.1:1830655-1837303 GCF_000699045.2 Agrilus planipennis
TTTTATATCAAAATATTTACAACCCCATTTTGTTTTTGATCTTTTACACATTGTAATAAGAGAAAGAAATGGATTCCATAGTTTCTTCAGCTCTGGGTGTTGTAGTTTTTAGTTTTACACAGCTGGCGTATATCAATTCGATATCGTTTAGCGGGTTGTTTTGTCGTAATTCATAAAATTTCGTAGTTCCTTGCTAAAGGTACGATTAGTGGTAATTTGGCAAGTGCAGATATCAATTTAGAATTTCAAAATTCTGTGGACCATGAAAGTGAACCCGGAAAACAATATCGATCCAATATTTTAGATTATCTATTTCCAAGGAGTTTACAATTTTTTGGGCTCTCTTCAGTTAAAGAATAAGTAGGCATTCAAGAAATATGTCTGTCCCCTTTTTAAGCTTCTAATACCTTCAAAAGCCAATGTGAGCAACTTTCACAGCAAAAACGTATTTTGCATTTTACGAATAGAAAATACATTTGGAAAAGTAATTTAAATAAAATACAAAATGCTTTTCTCAAAAAATATTTAAATGCAAGGTAAAAATTGGTATATTTTATTTTGTATTTGCATTTTAAATGNTTAATATGAAATATTATTCTGAAAATTCATTTCTGAATTTTTACCCACTACACACTACCTCAAATTAATGAGGGAAAAATTGTTGCTGTTGTCACACCCCCGCCGGGAATCGAACCCGGGACTTTTGGCTTTACGCACCAGTTTAATTATTTTGCGAGATTTTTCATTTTGAAATTTGTGAATGGTGGCACCATTTTTTGATGCCGAATGGCAATGTGTACAGTAAAAAAGACGTCCAACCTATACAAGCATATGGCAGTTATTTCCGCACTCTAAACGGGGTCATTGCGTAATTTTGGAGCAAAAATATCGGTGTAACAAGTAGACTGGAAAATATAATTTGGATAGCGCGCCCAGTTAAAGCTGCCGTAGGGTATTACGTAGATATGTATAAAAATACACGTAAAACATTCGTATGGGTGTGTATTTGTATTTTGCATATGTACCTATATGTTGATATTGCCCAGTACTGTCGTATCTAGTGAAAATGAAACATAAAATCTTATTATTCGCTTTTATCCTAACCTCGTATGGGTTTTTGTAAGCTATTGAAAGGCAAACGGCCCCTAAAAAAGTTTTTGCCTGTTTGTCCGTCTGTTGGAGCGTATTATACGGACTTATTTTCGAAATAACTGAACCAATTTCGAAGGGACTTTACAGATAAGCAAAAGGTTTGCTACTTATTGTTAGATAATTTTCCATGTAGCCAACGTTTAAAGCCTATACCTTTTAAATAAAAAGGAAATATTTCTTTATAAAATGGTACCGTTCTTATAAGTCCTTCAATCAAAAATGGCGCTTAGTGTGCACTTTTGGTTTTACCAATGATTCTGTTCTTATATAAGCTAAATAACGACGTACCAGGTGACTGGTCCATCTCTAGTAATTTTCTATTTATGGTAACAGTAGGTTATACATGTGTATATAAAAGGAGAGTATCAACTGTTGATTGCTTTCTTTTTTAGTGAAAAAGAATCAAAAGGCGTAGAAAGGACATAAAAAAAAGTTCATAGAAATTCAATAATTACACTAATTGTAAGTATAACTTGTAAACTTTTAGTTTCTTCCTAGCATAATTGATGAAGGCAAAATATTTAAGGACTACTGTATTAAGTACATATATATGGAGTAGTTCATTATTTTTTATAAAGAGATAATCCAGTTCTAAATCTTTAGCTATAGCATTATCCAGACATAATCTGCATCTACTAATCTATTTGATTTTGATACTGTCCCATGTATTTGTCGCTTTCGTTACACAAGATTACTTTAAAGTACAACTTCGAGATAAATATTTTAAAATTGAGTTTAATAAAAAATCAAAAACAAAAACTAAAACTGCCAAACAGAAGATAAGCCGAAAATTTAATTCAATTGGAACTTTTGTTTGTTTTTCAAAATAACTTCGAACTTTTTTTGTTATTTACGTTAGTTATGAATTAAAAATAAAATCCGGGCAGTACTTCACATAAGCACATATACATTTAGTAGGGATGGTCAAAATTGGCAAAGTCCGCAATAAATTATTTGTGAGAATGGGCGTATTCTTCTTTCTTGTTTTCATTTGTGACTGTAGTCATTTGTTTTGAACATGCCCTTGTTATGTTAAAAAATTGTTCATGAGTAGTACAGACAAAGTGAAAAGAGATAACCGAATAATAGTAAGCGGTGCAGTGGTTAGAGGTTGCTTAGGTATGCAAAAGATCAGGGTCGATTTTATAACTGCCTAGTTGGAATTATATCTTTAAACAATTGTCTTTGATTTCGTAAATCCCTGAGAATATTGAACTTTCTTTAAAGTCCGATTCTGGCAAGATGTTCAAACTCTATTTGTCTGCATCTCTTTCTGTTACACGTTAATTGGTGTACTGTTATTCCTTTTTATTTATAAGTGTCCGCTGCAATTCCTACCTGGCATCTCTATTCTATGTTTATGATATTCCCTATAACACCTGTCATGAGTAAAAGTAGACCTTCTGTCAACAAACGCTCTAGTCCATTTAGTAAGTTGAAAGAAGAAAGTAAATGCAACAATTTTATTGCAGACTATGCCAAATTTGAACGTCTCAAGTATATGAAGGTGTATGTACATCAATATGCTAAATATCCAAAGATGTGAAACATGTTTTTTACGCGTTGTATATGAAATATAAGATAAAGGATTTTTTTCCAGATTTCACTGGGGTTGGGACCCTGTTACCCCCCCCCCCCCCGTCTTGGGTCCTAGAACCCTTCGATTGCATTGCCACTGACGTGAAAATACATAATATGCAAAGAGGCTATGATGTTTTAATTATCTTCATGAATAAACATGTCATAACAAATGTTTTAACTCGATAATAATTGCTAGTTTTCATCGTATTTTCCACTAAGAAGTTTGGGGTACTTTACATAATTATTGCAATAACTGAGCTCAAAAAAAAAAAGGTTAGAAGCGTTCAAAATGTGGTGTTACAGGCAAATGATGTGGATACCGTGGACAGAAAACTCAAAATTGGGTATTTCGCATTTTGTATTTGTATTTTAAGTAGAACTACAGATCTATCTGTATTTCAACTAAAACTCATCTCTGGCGGTAACGCGCTATCGCGGTTTTTAGATGATTTTTGTATAAAAAGTTACATGGTATTTTATTTCGATTGTATATATGAATAAGTATCTACATGTGTAAGAAAAGATACCAAAGAGCGCACGGTAGCAAAACCAGAACATCGGGTGCAATGACCGCTTTTTAGATTATTTCGTTTTAGTTATACGACTGTGGTGCTAGTTTGTGTTACACTTCGATGACCATCCGATTACGCATTTGTTTATTTCGTTGTTCTTCCTCCTTCTTCTTGTTCTTCGTGTCCCTTTTTTTGTGGTCGTTGAACGGGAAACTAAACAATAAAATCCAAATCGTATTCGGCCCATAGAAATGCCGATTGCAGTGTTCTACTTTCCTTTTAATCGTAAAAAATATTTTCCATAAAATAACGACCATTGAAGATTGATTATTTATTATTGTGCTTAGGGTTCCCCACCCCCTAAAGAAAAACCGGAACTGTAAAAGGGTTCCATGTGCCTCATCTTTCCATCGGAAATAAAAGCTGTTAACAGTTTTCTCCTTATTTATTTCCGAAGATTAATATTTTCGAATGTCTTAAAATACTCTTAAATGTTCTGGAATATTCTTTGAAATTTTTTGAAAAGCATTATAAAAGTGAGTCGAACATTCTCGAATGTTTTAAGATAAAAAAAAAAGAAAAGTTACGTTGTAAAAATATGTCGAATATTGTAGTAGTCCAGAAGCAGCGAATAGCACCGCCGTCTAAAATAAATATATTCCCACTTTTATCGAATTTTCTGGAATATTCGAGTTCAATATTCAAGTAAAAACGTTGCTTTTGTACATTGCCGTATCCACAAATCCAGTAATTTTTCTGATAAATATCAAACTTGAATTTCCTACAATATGTCTTTACCTTTCGGAGTGAACTGGAGCATTCGGGAAAATTCGATAATTTAGAAGCATTTGATTTGACCTCCTCTGTTACGATGCTGCTAGCAAATTCGACAACGCTTTTAAACATTTCTCATAGAGCATTTTAAAACATTGGAGAATATTCGACACACTTTCACGATGCTCTTTTGAAATTCTTAAAATATTTGATATGTACATTTAAAAACGGTATCTTTTGCTAAAAGAAATCAATGAATTTACAAAAGCATCGAATACTTTTCTCTAATTCGATGACGTAAGTAAGACAAGGTCATTCGATGACACTATTATTTTTTTATCAACGTGAACAGAAAATCCCACAACGAAATCCTGCTTTTAGAGTACCATTGGGGGATCTTCTGTTAAATTTATTTTGACATAACTGTGATTGTCCAAATAATCTTTAAAAATTCAGTTTGCAGAGGACTTTCTTTGACATTTCCAATTCTACTACAATGAATGTTATCATAAACGATTTTTAAAAGATTTACGATTACTCTAGAGATATACCTGATAGTGACTTTGCCGGATTCTTGGTTATCTCGGTTAATGGTTCATATCTTCTTCATGGCTTTCCATTAAATACCATCTTCACCAACGTCCCAAACCACATTAAGTTCCTTTCAAAAAGAGGTTGAAACACTAATCTAATGAAATTTTAATTTTGATTGGCGGATTTTCAACGGGAGGATGGAGTTGAAACCATTGAAACGAGAATATAATGTTTAGGAACACTAAAAGCGTCCAAGATGTCAAAATCATACTAATAAGTTATTGTTAATCAAAACCCGATATACCAACAAGCGACATATATTTCCCATATTTCCCCTCTATACATCAGTATACTTTCTACCACTACTTCCAATAATTACATTTTCTTTTCCCAACTCTCCTTGAAATTCCTTTCAGATATACTTCATACTTTCCCTAAGTCTACAGTTGCCTCTAAGTTTCTTATTTGCGCTTCGTTTCCGTTATTCTTCTGTATGAAGTAGCCTAAGTAGTTGTACATTTTTACTTCTTCAATTTCTTTTCCTTCCCATGTAAATATTATCTTTTTCGTTCTTCCGCAACCTTTAGAATAGTTTAATTTAGTATAGTAATCAATAGATAATTAGGACAAACAACCTATCCCAGTACAATCTTAATTACCAATTTTCATTAAATAGGTTTTTTGTAAATGCACTTATTGAATTATTATTGCTGGTGTTGGTTTTTATTTTTCCTCTGGTAGAATTACTCGGCACTGCCGGGTACTAGGTCGGATCCTAAATAAAGTGTCAGTACCGAATCCAAACCGAGTACCCAGCCCAAATAAATTCCCAAATAATTTCATTTTTATTTCTGTAAATATTAATTCACAATTCAGTGAAACTGTAATTTCCAAATTTCTTATTCTCGACACGCTTTTTTTTTTAATTTAATCAGTCGCGGAACAAACAAAAGACTACCGTAATATTAAACTTTAAATATACTATATGTATGTACTGTACCTACGGTACTACGCTTTAACATTGAAAAAGAGGTCAACAAGATTTACAGACAGTGAAAAATATAAAAAGATCAGGAAATATCATTCCCATTGTAAAATTCGGCTGCGACATACTTCCATGTTACGTATATGTATGAATAAATGTATGATATAAATAATGAAACCTAGTAGAACATCTATTTACTTCCTTGATGCGATATTCTGGTTTAAGTATCTATGACGTATTGGAAAAGATGAATACGCAAACATAATAAATACATGCACTTGCTGTACAGTTAACGCTGTATGAATATGTGTATGCAAGCGTGTACATGATGGTTATGAATGTGTAAATGATGAAAACGCCAATGGCGGTCCTACTGACCTACTTCTACGCTGTGTGTGTACATATTGTATCTGTACAGTTTGTCACACACCAGAAAAAAACGGTAACATTAAACTATTTCAATTTAAACTTTCGACGGTGTAGGGTTGATAAAGTATCTTTTAATAAAAACACAAAAATCTTCAGCGCCTATGTAGATATACGGTATATAGACTCTATACTCTTGATAATGGCTTATTAGTCCAAACAAGTGCCAAATTTACTTATTAAAATTTTTTGTTTTTGAAATTATTACGTCAAATGCTATCCTGTTTAGAAAAATAAATAAAAAATTAAAGTACCTACCAAGTCTCTTCAAAAAATCTTGAAGCACTAAAAAGGCGCAAATATAAGATCCGTACTTAGGTCTACGATCAAAATTTTATGGGATTGAATTATGAAGTCAACAAAGATCGCGTGCTGTTCACTGTAACAGATTTGCGATACACGTGACGTGTGTCCTAAGTACGTTCCTGATAATTATGTCATGTTTAGGCCACGTCCACCGCCTACTCAGTTTTTGAAGACGTATGCAGGTAGCCTTATTACAAACCATAAAAAGTTAAAAAAAAATCAGTGAGACTTCGCATTTTACGCAAGTATCTTCAGTTATAAAGGATCCAAATAGTATTTTCATATAAAATAATTCGAAGTGGTCTGTATTCTGTCGAAACTGCCAGACGCGGATCGCGATTTCGATCTTTTTGGATCTCATCAGCGCGTCGCAGGCAG
>NW_020438946.1:1838675-1840562 GCF_000699045.2 Agrilus planipennis
TGGCGGTAAGAGATTTGCGGACAATGAAGAAGTAATCGAAGCTGTAAATGGTTATTTTGAGGAGCTTGACGAATCAGTCTATAGAGATGGCATTAATAGACTGGAACACCGCTATGAGAAATGTATCAGCCTTGGAGGAGATTATGTTGAGAAATAAAAAAAAAAAATTTTTAAAAACCTTGTTTTTCTTGGTCAGGCCGGAAACTTATCAATCCACCCTCGTAGGCACGTTAGCTTAATCGAATAAAATAATTCGAAGTGGTCTGTATTCTGTCGAAACTCCCAGATCCGAATCGCGATTTCGATCTTTTTTGATCTCATCTCATCTCTCAGCAGGTAATAGTTAGTCTGTGTTCTGTCGGAAGTGCCTGCGACGCGCTGATGAGATTCAAAAAGATCGAAATCGCGATCCGCGTCTGGCAGTTTCGACAGAATACACACCACTTCGAATTATTTTATTCGATTATGGTAACGTGCCTATCACGTTGAGGTTAGCTACGCAGGGATTCGTTTCAGCAAGTAGATATCCATATATTTAAATGGACCTTGTTGGAGTATACGTAATCCTAAAATGTAGCATCGTACTACAGATGGCGTTTACCGCGCCATTTGTGGTATTTTCTAAAACGCAGTATTTTCATATTTAAATATTACCTACCTACAATATGAAATTGTATTGTAGGTACATTTAAAAATTATCTTTCTGTTTCATTTGATTTATCGTCATAAAACAAAATTTAACGAATCCTAAAAGTAGTTGTTGTTACCATGTTAATAATGAATATCCTTGTTTTCCCGTTTTTTTTGTCGAGAAAGTCAACACTGTTATTTCCTATTTGTCATCGCGAATCTTCAAGATGTTTGCAAGTAGTAATCTTTTAAAAATAGCTTTTCGATTCAAGCCCGTCGAACAAGCATTTAACATTTCTGTATGGGCATGCTATCTATTATGTACAGTAAGGCAAAACATGTCCTCAATAAACTATTTATTTATTGCCTAATAGTAAAATCGCTTGAATGCTAGGTCACGCAATTCGGCTACGAAATGAAAGGTGTACGAGAGTGGCTCTAATTGTTAGTACAACCGACGTTAAAATTAATGAAACAGTATTACATGTAATGATGTGCAAAATGGTTTCAATGGAAAATGCAAATACTTTTTTCATTTGTTATTTCAAATGTAAAATAAAAAATAGATTTCCCTTTTGTATTTTGAATGCTAAATACAAAATACGTATTTTCAAAATACTGTTACGTTTTTTTGTAGTATCCATTTAATTTTCCTCATTTACTTCATTATCATCATCATCATAAGGCCGTCAGTCCTAAGACTGGTTGGACACGTACCTCCACTTTTTCCTATCCTGAGCTAAACTTCGCATTTCCATAAAACTAGACCAACCCGCATCCTTAACTATTTGCGAACAGTAATATAATCTAGGTCTACCTCTACCCCTCCTAACTCCTGTTTCTGCCTCTAATATGTCTCTAACTAGACCTTCATGCCTGAGAAGGTGTCCTACTGACCTACATCTACTTAAATATAAAATATTTTTTAAAAAAATCTGCTCATTTTTTAAATATTGGAGCTTTTCTAGAGTAATAGTGGCGAAGATTGAGTATGGTTCATGTTTTTCTGTTTGAAGCGATTGATATATAGTTTTTCTATCTTTATGTTATAGTTTTTCCAGTTCAGCCACAAATAATTCTTCTATGTGCTTCCTTAATTGCGTCTGTCACCCGTTTTAATTGGAAAAAAGACACTGATTCCGAAATAGTTTGTTTACCGTGAAGGATCAGAGCCAAAATAGGGTTGCCAATAATTTTTTTGATGTAAAATCAAGATCAATCATTTTATATAAAAATATTTACAACCCCATTTTGTTT
>NW_020438946.1:1841171-1850665 GCF_000699045.2 Agrilus planipennis
ATCCAAATACTAGATCACAGGAAGACCAAAGGGACGCTGTGAAGACGAACCGTTTGTCTAGGTCTTGATCTGGGTAAGCCGCATGTGGCTGTTTGTCCCTTGAGTATGGCTCTGTTGGAAATGACCACTTGTGAGTACTACTTACGGTTAAAATCGCACATAGCATCGTAAAAAAGCTTAGTTAAAGCGCTTCAGGTATCACACGTCGCTGCATACTGATATATAGATTAGTAAAACTACTAAAGGGAAGGAAGGTGTGGAAGATTATGAAAATACCGTGGGTGAAAAAGGTTAAAAATGAGGTTTTGGAATGAGATGGAGAACAAAAGTTGCTGTGGAAGTCAAAGCTATGTGATTTAAAGATAAAAAAATAAAACTGACTGATTATAATAACGTTTTCTTTATTTTTCTCGCAAAACATGATCCTTATAAGGAAGTTTCGGTTTCGGCCGAAACTGAGACCGTTGCCGAAATTCGGTTTCTGTTTCGGTCGTAAAAAACAGTTTCGGTCGGACACTATTGAAAATATACTTTTAAGGCCTGGAAAGACTGCACTTTGCAGCGCCCCATGTGCGTGTGCAACTCCTTATTATCTATTTTATTTAATTAATTTAAACAATTAATTCACTAGTTAAAAATATCACATTTTATCTCGAATGGCCTCCTCGTTCAGATCCGTTTATCCATTATAATCAACAAAAAATGATAATTTGTTGGTGGGCAGCTACTACAAAAATAATTGAAGGTCAAAAACTGTTCCCTTTTTTCCTATCAGTGCTTATTTACAATCTTGCTTGCGTAACCAACAGGTGTATCTGAAGAATAATATCTCACCACGCGTTATGTAATAATTTTAATTGGCTTGTTTTTACCTGTAGGTGTTTCAATTTTTGTACTTGAGAAACTATATAAATATGCACACCCACAATAATTATTTAAAGTGTAGTAAGCAGAATCAATTTTAAAGACTTAAAGCGCCCGTATTCACGGCCACTTGTGGTCGCCACCTAAAAACGGCTACTAAACCCTTTTATCTGTTTTAATCAATTTTTTAGCAAAGGCCGGTTTGCGGTCAATTTAAATATTTAAAATATTGTCAATCCGGATTACTACCGCTTCTACTTTTAATAGTTAACATAAGGATGGACAAATAAGAGAAACTGCTTGCCACACAAGATTAAGTCAGAGTTAAAATTAAAATTACTTATAACATAGAAGAATCCAGCAGTATTTAAGTAGGTAAATTGAATTCATCATCATCACAAGGTCGTCAGTCCTAGGACTGGTTGGACACACACCTCCACTCTTCCCTATCCTGCGTTAATTTCTGCATTTCCCTAAAACTAAAACATTCCACATCCTTAACTATTTGGGATTAGTAATCTGAAACTCCTGTTTCTGCTTCTAATATGTCTCTGACTAAACCATTATGCCTGAGAAGGTGTCCTACCAACGTATCTCGTCTATTTTTTATTGACTTCCACTGAGTCCTCTGTTCTTCTATTCCTTCCAATACCTCTTCATTTCTAACTTTCTATATCCACGGTATCCTTGATATCGTAGATAGTATTACTACGAAATTTATTCCCCGAATTAGATACCAACAACAACCAACTTGCCGTACGACCGGTTTTCTCCACCCTAATGAGCCCCGATTACCTGAGTAACCCCTTGCTACAACCGAAAGTCTACTTAACTATGTACTTTTCTCTACTACTTTAATTATTTTTTTTTAAATCTTCAATTTTACAAATGCCTTCTTCCTTCTCTTCTTCGGTTGTAGTTCCTATCTTATATTAATTTCTCCTTCTGTAGTATAGTTATTTTAGTGTCTATCATTCTTTTTTTTGCACTCATTATTTTCTCTTTTTATTAATTTTTATCGTAGATTCACGCTTCTTTTTTTCAACCCTACATTTTCATGCATGTCTTGTCGTTATTCACTGTCAGTTTTTTTATTCTTTCTCGCGAACCTAACTTTAAAAACGAATTCGTTTTTATCGTTTGTTTTCGCCCTTCCCTTATCACCCCACTTTCCACCCCTCTTTTTTCCAACCCTTGCTTGGTGCTGGAGTGCTGTATAAATAGCCGTGCATTCCTCACTACCAACAAGGCTCCCATATTCCACCGACCCGCGGCAAGGAAGAAGGAGTCAGTCGCCAACCAACCAACCCCAAACTTTATATTTGTGTTTGTGCCAAGTGCTATCTACTCGATTGTGTCCGCAGTAGTGACTTTGTATATATGTATGTATATTCACCTACATCAACTTCAACTTGTCCTTTTCTCTCTACATTAACTATCTGTTTGTCTATAAATTGGTATTGTTTGTATATATATTTTTTGTCTTCTTTGCTATTGTTTCGTATGTATATTTTCTGTCTTTTTGCTATAGTTTGGTGTATATATTTTTTATCATTAGTATTAGTATATAGTGTGTAAATAAAAGTGTATCAAGTGACGCCCAACGCGTGGGGCCAGTGAAAAGGTATTAGTGTAATACAATCGTATCCATACCTTGAGAGCGAAAATGCCGAGGAAAACCGGGTCAAAAGCCAAACACGTAGACGAAGAAGGTGACACACTTCTTGGAGTGTCTAAACACCAAGTGGCGCCCACAACTTCTCACCCGATCCAATTATCATCCCAGCAACTGGAGAACATCTTACAACGCGTTCTCACTGTGTCGAGACCATTGCCAGCTGCACCTTCATTCAAAGGTGAGGTAACAGAGAATCCCGAAAACTTCCTGAAGGACTGCGAGGACTACTTCGAGAAGTATCAAATAGAACCCAGCGAGCGACTCAAATTAGTCGTGAATCAACTGCAAGGCAATGCGGCATCATGGTGGCGTCCCTACCAAAATTTTCCCATGCTATGGAAAGACTTCCGGGTTCGATTAATAACCAAATATAATCGACCGGAAACTTTAATAGCATTAAAGGCGCAGTTATACAGCCAGAAACAGGGGGTCAAAGACAACACCGAAATGTTCCTGCTAAACAAATTGCAGTTAATACAACGGCTGATACCTGATGAAACGGAAGACGGTTGTATCCAGCTTCTCATCGAGCTAGTCCGACCAAGCATACGGACATTCTTGAGAGCACCAAGACCAACTTCCATAGACGAACTTCTTCGAAGAGCTGTCGAGATCGAAGGCGATCAAATGCAGACACCAACAACGAGTCAGAAGCGAGAGGAAGTAACGACGTCGACCAAATCTTCTACACCTGTGACGCCATCCCTGCCAAGGTGTCATCATTGTCCGGGAAAACACTTTCACCGGGACTGTCCAGTATTATCCGAACGACGCTCTCATCCGGGAAACTGGAGACAGGCCGAGGAAGGAACTTTCGTCCAATCCCCTCAACCAAGGCCGGACGTTCGCTCGTCGTAAACAACCAGGCAGACGTAGCATCTGATTCATGGTTGCCCAAGGTACTGCTAAACCTGAAGGAGATGTACATTGAAGCCCTAATAGACACGGGAGCGTCTCATAATTTTATAAGCGCCCAATTAACTGAGGATTGTAGCGTTGCTTCTTCATCATTACGCATTGCCAACCTCGCTAATGGGAAAAGTATGCGTATCTTGGGTAAAGTCCGTATAACCATACAAATTGGAGGATGTCAGCAGGAAGTTGAAGCTTTTGTCGCCGAAGGCTTACAAGAAAGGTTCATCCTAGGGGTTCCGTGGTTACGGGGCAGCAACGCTACCTGCGACTTTGAGAGAATGTGTGTTCACTTTGGCACAGACACACGGCACACTGTTTATTGGATCCGACCAAAATCACCAACTACCACACCGGCCGCACCTGTTGAAAAATTGGTAACACACAATTTCCCTCCAAAGTACCAGACCCAGTTTCAAAAATTGGTCGATGATTTTCAAGAAGTGTTTAAAAAGCCTACTTCTCCGACGAAAACCGCTCGACACGTCATCCGTCTGACTAAAAACGAGCATTTCTGCCTACCACCGTACAGGTATTCCGAAGAGAAGAAGAGACTAATCCAGGCCCAAGTCGAGGAGATGCTAACGGACAAGATTATTGAGCCAAGCCAGTCCCACTACAATTCTCCCGTAGTAATGGTGAACAAAAAGAGCGGCGATCTAAGGTTCTGCGTGGATTTCCGGCGCTTAAACAACATTACACACGATGAAGTTTCGCCTCTTCCGGCGATTCACGAAACACTCAAGGCAATAGGGAAATCAACCATATTTTCGACGATTGACTTAAAATCGGGTTATTGGCAAATTCCCATGGATCCTGAATCGCGGCCGCTCACAGCATTTACTGCCCCAGACGGCGGAAAGTTCCAGTTTTGTGTAATGCCTTTCGGGCTAAAGGGAGCTCCTGCTACCTTCCAACGGACAATGGGACAAGAAGTGCTGACAGGATATCTCAGAAGATTTTGTCTGGTTTACTTGGACGATATCATTGTGTTCTCCAGTTCATGGGAAGAACACATTCAACATCTCCGACGTGTATTCGAAAGATTACAGCAACATAACCTCGCCTGCGCTCCCGAGAAATGCGTCTTTGGGTCCAGAACAATTACCTACTTAGGTCACTGCATCTCCGCCGAAGGAAACTCGCCACTCCCTAGCCATTTAGGAAAAATTTCTGAAGCACCTGTCCCAACAACGTGCAAAGAGCTGAAAAAGTTTCTAGGCTTATGCAATTGGTTACGAGAGTATCTTCCACGTTTTGCAGAAATTTCGGCCCCTCTTACTGACCTACTAAGCCCCAGGAAAAAGTGGAATTGGACGCTGGTATGCCAACAAGCCTTCGAACAAATCAAAAGTCTAATGCAACAACCACTTCGACTTCATCGACCGGATTTCAACAAAACATTTATCCTGCAAACCGATGCCAGCAAGCAGGGTGCTGCCGCTGTCTTATACCAGGAGGGTCCAGAGGGCACCAAGCACATTATTTCGTACGCAAGCACCCGTTTTAATCCCACTGAGCAAGCGTACCATAGCAACGAACAGGAGTGCCTCGCCATCGTTTGGGCAATAAAGAAGTACCGTCCCTACCTGGAGGATAAGCGGTTCATTTTAAGAACCGACAACCGCACCATCACGTGGTTACAAAATATGAAGGATGCACGCGCGAAATTGACTAGATGGGCTCTACTATTGCAAGAATTCACATTTACTCTGGAACACTGTCCGGGAGCTACTAACCATTTGCCGGATGCCCTATCCCGCCTACCAGCCGAAGAGCTTGTACCTTCAGATAGCGACGACGTGACTCGACTTCTTCCTCCTTGCAACCGCAGTTCAGCTACCCCAGAGATATTCCAGGTCCAAGTTGAAACGCTTCGCGAGGAAATCCGGAGAAAACAACTAACGGACCCGGCTATCATGCAGCTGTGCCAGCGGTATAATTTCCTGAAGGAAAATCCTGTCGGCCACACCGAAGAAGACGTTACCTTCCTACGGCGCTACCGTGTAAGTGACAACATCCTTTGGGAGAAAGAGACGAACGTTTGGCTTATTGTAATACCAACATCCTTCCAACCACAACTGCTACAAAAGTATCACGACGAAGCTGGACACCCCGGCATCCAAGAAACCACCCGCCGAATGTCGCTGTTTTATAAATGGGAAAACATGAAGGGCAATATTTCAAATTACATCCGCCAGTGCCGCATATGTCAATGCAGCAAAAAGCAGCGAATCACTAGAGCACCGCTTCGACCCCGACAGCCCGATAAACCGTGGGACACTATCGCCCTCGATCTTATGGGACCTTATCCTAGGACCTCGCGTGGGAGGAAATTCATTTTAGTGGTCACGGATCTTTTCTCCCGTTGGGTAGAAGCATTCCCCATAAGCGCAGCCACTACTGCCGTCGTCACCAGACTACTGGAGCAGGAGGTTTTGAACCGATATGGCTACCCCCGTGCAATCCTTACGGACAATGGTTCCCAATTTACCAGCAGGAATTGGAAGGCCGCTTGCGTAAAATGGAAAGCGCAACATTGGACAACAGCTATATACCATCCACGGGCGAATCCCACGGAAAGGCGTAACCAGGAAATTAAGACCGGTCTGCGGATTTATCTGCAACAAGGCGATCATCGCACATGGGACACCCACTTGCCGAAAATTCTCTTCGACCAGCGCGGCCGAAGGAACGCAGCCACCGGCACCACCCCTTATTACGCACTTTTTGGACGAACACTCTTAAGGCCAGGAGAATGGGATAATTCCAACGACGAGGACGTAGCGAACCTACCCACCTACCAGGAAAGGACCGATGATATTCGAAGGCATCAACAGGCTTATCAGAATCAGCGAGCTGGCGCCGCAACCAGAGACATACATCCTTATGAGCATGGACAACAGGTGTATTGCAGGGAGCAACCCCTTTCCAACGCCGAAAACCATTTTCATGCCGGTTTTGCTCCTCGATGGTCAGGTCCCCACATAGTCCAGGGATATGCCGGTGGAAATACCTACTGGGTCCAAAAGGACAATCGATTGGTGAAGATACACCATGATCATCTACGGCCTGTCCCGGCTCCAGGGATCTAAATTTCGTTCAAACCAGGGGGGAATTGATATCGTAGATAGTATTACTACGAAATTTATTCCCCGAATTAGATACCAACAACAACCAACTTGCCGTACGACCGGTTTTCTCCACCCTAATGAGCCCCGATTACCTGAGTAACCCCTTGCTACAACCGAAAGTCTACTTAACTATGTACTTTTCTCTACTACTTTAATTATTTTTTTTTAAATCTTCAATTTTACAAATGCCTTCTTCCTTCTCTTCTTCGGTTGTAGTTCCTATCTTATATTAATTTCTCCTTCTGTAGTATAGTTATTTTAGTGTCTATCATTCTTTTTTTTGCACTCATTATTTTCTCTTTTTATTAATTTTTATCGTAGATTCACGCTTCTTTTTTTCAACCCTACATTTTCATGCATGTCTTGTCGTTATTCACTGTCAGTTTTTTTATTCTTTCTCGCGAACCTAACTTTAAAAACGAATTCGTTTTTATCGTTTGTTTTCGCCCTTCCCTTATCACCCCACTTTCCACCCCTCTTTTTTCCAACCCTTGCTTGGTGCTGGAGTGCTGTATAAATAGCCGTGCATTCCTCACTACCAACAAGGCTCCCATATTCCACCGACCCGCGGCAAGGAAGAAGGAGTCAGTCGCCAACCAACCAACCCCAAACTTTATATTTGTGTTTGTGCCAAGTGCTATCTACTCGATTGTGTCCGCAGTAGTGACTTTGTATATATGTATGTATATTCACCTACATCAACTTCAACTTGTCCTTTTCTCTCTACATTAACTATCTGTTTGTCTATAAATTGGTATTGTTTGTATATATATTTTTTGTCTTCTTTGCTATTGTTTCGTATGTATATTTTCTGTCTTTTTGCTATAGTTTGGTGTATATATTTTTTATCATTAGTATTAGTATATAGTGTGTAAATAAAAGTGTATCATCCTCATCATTCGCCTGTAACACCACATTTCTAACGCTTTTAACCTTAATTTTTCCGTAGCATCTATCGTCCATGTTTCGCACCCGTACAGCGCTGCGCTTCAAACATACACCTTTAACAATCTTTTTCGAATTTCTAAATTAACCGTTTGCGAGCATGGAAGTGACTTGACCCTGCGCTATCCTCTGCTTTATATCCCTAATACTCCTTTCGTCCTGACTTATCTGGCTTCCTAGATACCTAAAATCAGACACTTTTTCTAATATTTCTTCTCCTATCTTTATATTCGCTACTTTTTCTTCCCTTGCATACTAGTATTTTTGTTTTACTTTTATTTATTTCCATACAGTATCTACTATTTTGTCAATTTCGCTTCTATTTTATTTAAAGCTATCTATAATTCCTCCTTGCTAGATGCTATACTTCTATATCATCTACAAATCTAAGCATACTAATCTTTTGCCCCTATATATATGTATCCCTACAGTTGTACTGTGTTTAATGATGTTGATCACGTTTTCGATGCATAGATTAAAAAATAGCGATGACAGTGTGCATTCCTGTCTGACTCCCTTCCTAATATTTACCACTCTACGTTGCTCTATAACTGCCTGTTGCTCTTTACACAAACTAAGTATCACTCTTCTATCTCTGTAACTCATTCCTACATTTTTAAGTATTTTTAACATCTTGTCCCGTAGAATTGATGTTAAATAAATGGTACATATGAAAAACCATCTTATTTTAATAAATTTGTTCTGAATTGTAATTCTTGATCGGTGGCAACCCTAGACATGAATTGTAATGTAACTGCATTAAAGTCATCCCAGATTAAACGGTGTCTAACAAAAGGGGTTTCGTTTGCACCGAAAAACACCAGCTTCAAGCGGCGAGAAAGGGTTGCTACCGTAGCTCGTGGCCCGAATGAAGCATTGCGTCGCCCTGTTTGCGCCCACTGTAATCAAATTCGATCTAATTTTTGATATATAGACTGACACAAACCAACAACATACCAAAACTACTATATTAAAGTCGTTTTATATTGTATTATGACGCTTGTATAAGAACAAGATGGTAACTAGCTGATTTACTGTACGATAGTCGAATAGACATCGCCTTCCGAAATTGACTCGAACTTATTTACTTGCAGATACCTGTCTGTAGTAGTTACAAATATCAAATCGTAACATCTATTTTTTTTTTAATGATAACAACAATGACCTCGGTGAATTTGATCGAATATTTAATGCGCTTTTCATTGATAAAGTGTTTGCTGATAATGTTTATTACAATAATTTAAAAATCACCAAGGATTTGTCGTAAAATGATCATATATATTTTTAGACCAAATCGTACGAGCCATGACAAATGAACAATTGTTAAGCAAATGAGAGTAGGTAAAAGTAAGTGTCGATTTTTCTTCCTTATATTATTCTTTAGATGAATGTATGTACAAAAATTATGTAGCTTTTTTATGAATTAAGGGAAAAAGATATTTCTATTTATTTAGTTTACCGTTTAGTACTTCGCACATAAAGTATTGTCTTCTTAATAGTCTGTATATATTGTATTACACACATCTGGAAAATGGCCATGAATTCTAATTATATTCAATTTCACGTAATAACTTCACAAGGATATTTGCGAAATTAAATTCATTCGAATGAATTAACCTCAAAAACAGTACCGTTTTTGCCTTATTCGCAATAAACAGTAGATTTTAATAAAAATTGCAACATTTCTAATTCTATAATGTCCCATTTTATGAACAACGTAGGTATTTTATTTAATAATAAATTTCTATAGATAAACATCTACAAAGTAACGCTTGATATTTACAATAGTTTACGGTTATTGTTCAATCGATATTTTTTCCATTAATTTTATAAGGGCAAGTGCATACAGTAAATATGTAGGTATACAGGTAGGGCAAAAATATCACCCGAACGTAGATGTTACTCATTCCTTTGTCGGGATTATTTCTTTTTTACACACAAATAAAGATAAAATAATAAAT
>NW_020438946.1:1851386-1863931 GCF_000699045.2 Agrilus planipennis
TAAAGATAAAATAATAAATAATTAAAATAATTAAAAACGAATAAATTAATAAAAACAAATAAATATAAATTAGTAAAAAAAACGTTAGCAGCTAACCGTTACACAGTAGATCATCAAGAACTACGATACCGACTTTTAAAAATGCCTTGATAAAACCTCTAATCTGAGGCGAAACGTTGGTTGTTTTTTAAAATAAAAAAATTTTTCACCCCTTATTTGGCCCGTATTGTTTTGTTGATACCGCTCAGGGGGAGAATTATGGAATGTAATGCTACATCTAGTGCTAATTTGACGTTGCTTTTAAACAAAGTCTTCAAATTGCAATTATTGGACTTATTATTTATATGAAATGATGGCTAAAGGTATTTGCAGAAATTTTTCTACACAACGTTGTATTTTGTTATTATTGTAATTATGTATCTACTTGAAATTATAGAAATAATTTGTATTATTATTACAACAAATTTGGATCTTCAATTTGTAAAATTTGGAATACGTACGTTCATGTTTCTATATTTGCTATCAGTACCTATGTAGGTAAGGTAAAAAGATTAGGTACACAATTAAATTTTTGGTTCATGTGGAAACTGAATCGATTTGTACCTATACTTATGTTTTTGGTACAGTAAAAATTCTTTATTCAGGGTTTCCTTATTCGCGTTTTCATTATTCGCGGGTGAAAAAATTCCAACCCCGTTCCTGTATTCACGGCTAAAAATTTCATTATTCGCGAATGCAATCGGTAAACAGAAAAGGATTCGGTGTCAAATAGACCCCTCGTGTCTACTGTGAATTTTTCCGAAAACATGGGTTTCTATTCTAAATATTGTGGTTTAACGTTGCGAGATAAATATCTGATTTTTCGTATGGTAACAGACAAAGGTTCGCACTAATTCGGTACGTTTTTAGTTTTCAATAATATGGTCATTAATAGCTTTTAGAAGTGCTTACAGTTGATGCTTCTTGTAGGACACGTATTTTCAATAGAAATTAAGAAATTAAAAAATGGCCTTCGACAGGCTTTAGAACAAAGCTTTATTTATTTTAATACAAAATTTCAAACCTCTGTTCCAAACATTAAACTCATGATATCTAGAACCGATAAGCATGTTTTTACTTTACGACGTATGTACTACTGAATCCCCTTAATGTATCGGCATCTTTTGACTATGTACTGTTGGTACGTGCCGAGGCGACTTTTATGAAAGATGTAACTGAGTGGAGTAATTTGAAAATTCAAAACAAGAAAAATTCACTAAATTGTTTTAAACTCTTGTCTAAAGCTGATTATAACGATTAATTTTAATTGCGAATTTCTCAATAAATTGATTTTATTCTGATACGTTTTGGTTTCATTTTGGAACCTTAGAACGTATCCCCTATGATTCCATACTAATTACTTAAAATTATAGAAATAATTTGTATTATTATTACAACAAATTTGGATCTTCAGTTTGTAAAATTTGGAATACGTACATTACGTACATATGTAGGTAGACATTTGGATTAGGAACAGAATTGAATTTTTGGTTTATATATGGAAGCTGAATCGATTTGTACCTATACTTATGTTTCTAGTACCTAATAATCACGAACGTCTTTAATGACTTTCTTTCACGTTGCCTTGTACATCGGTTTACGTAACCAAAAACTGAAGCCAATAAAAAGATGTTCTTTGTACCCAATACATGAACTACGTTGCATCACGGGGACTCATTGAAATAATCATGTACATATTTATTTTATTACATTAAAAAAAGTCTTTTGTAACGCCTGATGAGTGTTTGATGTTTGTTCAACAATTATTTTTTTGTCCCACGGTGCAATAAATATATGTATACGCATATATCTCCAAATAAAATCCAATTTTAGACTGACAAACGACCGTTTTATTATTATGGAACAGTCACAGTCACAGCGGCAGTTCAAAGAGCAACGTTGCCGTGTGTACGAGCTTAATACGTATGTATACTTACAAACGTATATATACAGGTAGGGAAAATATTTAACCGACCATGAAAAACGTGACTATGATGAATACGTTAATTATTTCGTCATCGGTTCATGTAAATATTCTTGATTATCTGACATTTGCTATAGCCGCAACGCATTGCTAAGATGGAATTGCACCCATCACAAAGTGTCTTCTCTAAATTCTTTTTCTAATGCTTTTTGGTATGGCCCATCGAATACAAAACTCTTTCCGATGTAATTATATAATTAAAGAGAGAGATTTCAGTTAGTTTAGGTTGTCTTAAATGGGCACCTGACTATCTTCTATGCCGATCGTTAAAATCGTAAATTAAACAGAAGTGATCTGCTTAATTTCACAAGAACCGATGCCTAACTAATCATCGTGTTCTACGTTTGCTTATTGTTTTTCAACGTCCGTCCGAAATCAGCAATTGAGCCCAATTTTATCAATTATTATTTATGTATTTTATTTACGGAATTTTGCTGTTTAATTTGTTTATCGGAATATTAGCAGTATTAAAATTAAACGTCAAAAAAACAGTGAAATGCTTACCTATTATCGTCATAATCGACATAAACTTACCATTATTCCATAAATTTAAAGTGCATGTATTGGCGTTTCCCTACGGTCGGTTAAATCTTTTCCTGCCGTGTATATCCTGCAGTAGAGAGAAACGCTATCTTCGCGCCGCGTTCAGATTACTGCGCCAAGGCTATGGCGTGCGTCCAATGGCGACCGCGCATTTTGGCGGGAAAGCAGCTGTCCGCAGCCGGAACACTTTTCAAGGTTTCATTCCGCGAAGATTACGTGGAAATCGATCCCTCGCGCCCCTCACCTCACCCAGCTTTGCCGCTTGTAACAACAAACATCGCAAATACATAAGCGGCGCCAAAGGGTTTAATCAAGGAAAATTCCTCTTAAACTTCTATTTCCAAACTCCATTTTCGAACAAATAAAGCGCAGCTCGGCTAAAGCATTTTTTTATATTTGCAACTACATAAAAAAAAAGTTTTTGAATAGATTAAAATATAAAAACAGTCTCCATGATTTAAATAATCAAATAAAAATTCATCGTTCAGAAGTGGACCAGATCAATGATTTGATGCTCTTACTCCGGCTTTAATAAAATATGGAAGACGATAATTCTAAATTTCAATATCTTCAGGATTTTGTTTAAGGGATCTTCAAATATTATTTCACAATATTGCTAAACTCTAGTTTCATTTATTAACATTGATGTTGTTAATGTTGATTGTAGATTCTTTTCAAAAACTTTTAATTTTCGGAAAAATGTAGTCATCTCATCATAAGGTCGTCAATCAAGAATGGTTGGACACGCTCCTCCATTCTTTCCTAACCTGAGCTAATCTTCGTATTTCCCTGAAACTAGAACAACCCACATCCTTAACTATTTGCGAACAGTTATCTAATCTAGGCCTACCTCTACCCCTCCTACCTCCCGTTTCTGCCTGTAATATGACTCTGACTAGACCTTCATACCTGAGAAGGTGTCCTGCCAACCTAGAGAGTTCTCTGTTCTCCTATTCTTTCTAATACCTCTTCATTTCTAACCTTCTCTATCCACGATATCCTCATCATTCGTCTGTAACACCACATTTCGAACGCTTCTAACCTTTTCTTTTCCGCAGCGTCCACGTTCATATTTCGCACCCGTACAGCGCCGCGCTCGAAACCATTAACAATTTTTTTCGAATTTCTAATTTAACCGTTCGCGAACATAGAAGTGACTTGCTTTTATTAAAGGCGACTCGATCCTGCGCTATACTCTGCTTTATATTCCTACTACTCCTTCCTTCCGTCCTGACTTATCTGTCATCTAATTTTTCGTCTCCTTAAAAACCACCTTAAATTTAAACTGACATCCCGATTTTCGGTAAAGTACATATTGATCCTTGTTCAGATTCATTTACTGAATGTGAAAATACGAAAAGAGTACCTGATGTTTTTACCTTTTATCTATCAACGGTGATGAAATTCTGCAAACGCCACTGGCGAATAATAAAAAAAAACTTTGCTACTAACTAACAGATTCTACTGAGTTCATCTCCAGGAAATTAATCAAATAAACTCTTCTACAATGCTTTTATGTTGGTTGTGCAAGACAACAGGCTTACATCGCATGATTTGCGCAAAATGAATAAATGCCTGTATGAAGTACTATAACAGATAGGGTTGTCTTTGTTTTACATTAAATTAATCACATAAAAAAAACGACCTGTCATACGAAGAAACTCTGTGAATAAAAAGTTCTTAGAAATAATTTTACCTCATCAGAGTAAATGAATAAAATCCGATACTTGTTTCGATTTGTCTATTCTGTTATCTTAAGCTAACAAACACAAGACAGTTTTCAAGTACCAAAAATGATAAGTGATAAGCCGATAAGTTTTTAAAAATTAATTTCTGTTATAAACTAGCGGCGAGTTAAGAACCGAACAACAGGGATAGTCTGTTTTATATCGCAAACATGAAGGGTTGACATCACCTTTTGAAAATTCAAACAAATGCCTTCAGACACCTCTTCATATAAACAATACCTACAGTAATAATAAAATTCCAATAAATACATTTTAATGCAGTTAACGCGTATTGGGGTATTACGCTTAGTTCAAAAGATTTTGAGAGTTCGGTTAGGTACTTTCGGGTGGTTTTTAGAGAATCAGATGGCATTTTCAGATAGACGTTTTGAAAAAATAAATTCCCCATTTTAATCAAATTAAGCATTTTCATTCGTCCTACATACAAAAAAAGAATGTGATTTCTCTGCTCGGTGAACGTTTGGCTGTACCTAATATACGAGGGCGGTTCAGTAAGTACCCGTGTTGGAAATGAAGACACCTTTTTTTTTTTAAAACTTGTTCTTCTATTTTTCAACATAGTCCCCTTTTAAAAAGATACACTTCTCCCAACGACCCTGCCTTTTTTTTTACCCCTCCAAAAAATAAGATTTGTCGAACTCTCCAAAATCCCCCCTGTCTCGGCGATGACTTCCTCGTTTGAGCTAAATTTCTTTCTCACTAGTCATTTCTTCATGGTAGGGAACAAGATGAAGTCGCAGGGAGTTAAATCGAGTGAGTACGGGGTGTGCGGCAGCAAATTCATAACGTAATTCATGCATTTTGGCGGCAACAACTCCTGATGAATGTGCCGGTGCGTTATCGTGTTGAAAACGCACCTTCTTTTTCGTCAAATGCGTCCGTGTCTCCTTCAATTTTTTGTCGAAACGGTCCAATAACTCACTGTAGTATTGTCCAGTGATCGTTCTTCCTTTTCCTAAAAAATCCGTGAAATGGTTTCCTCGGTAACGTTTGCTAGACTTCCTGGTCGCTCCTATCAAAAACGGATCTTTGCCCACGTTTAAATTCGTTGAAGCAATATCTAACTGTGGTCGTAGATGGCGAAATGTCTCCATAAACAGTATCCAACTTTGTTTTCATCTCCTCGCATTTTTTCCCATCCAAAAACAAAAAGCGAGTTACCGAACGATACTGCTCTTTTTCCATCTTAGCGAAAATAACGAAACACGTCTCAGTGGAATGGCTGCCAAATCCAAACTAACCTATCAATCATGTAGTAAATACAAACATTTAGATAGGCATTCAATTTGTCTTTTAGTTACGCCTTAACATTGTAAAACGAAACGTTGACATGATTTTGTAAAGCAGTAGACGTTTCACCCCTTGAGCTTGCTTGTCAGATAGGTACTTGGAAAATTTCTTTATTTAATTGTAATACAGTAGTGTGCGATTGGCAATTAAAAATTATTAAGCAAAGAGGCATCATTGCATCCTCTCCTAGCCATGCTCGGATTATATCAAAGAGAAGAAAAGAACGCAGTATCGGTAATATCCAGATGATGGCCCAAAAGGGGTGGGGGTGGGTGGGCTCGAAAGAGAAGGTCTCCCCCACCACTGTACCATAAAAAGTTCGTGGCGGTCTCACCCCCATAAAAAGTTATGAAGGTTAGATCGAAAGAGGGTGGTCACCTGAGTAAAAGCCCATAAAAAAATTGCGGCGGTCTCACCCCCATAAAAAGTTATAGGGGTTCAAAGTTGATTATTTTGACAATTTTCATACACTATAATTCAAATAAAATTCAATAAAATAATTATTTTCAAGCGGGTGGAGGTGGGGGATCGAAAGAGGGTGGTCACTTGAACAAAACCCGATAACCTAACCTAACCTACCCTATTGATAAAGATATTTAAATAATGTTTTATATAACTTTCTCAATATTTTTATGTATATTTCATTAGTTTTACCTTTGAATATTGTTTAAGAATGACTATATAAATATTTACATGCCTAGAAATGTATAAAAATTGGCATATTTATTAACTTTGAACCCCCATAACTTTTTATGGGGGTGAGACCGCCACGAACTTTTTATGGTACAGTGGTGGGGGAGACCTCCTCTTTCAATCCCCCCACCCATCATCTAGACCTTTACCCATTATTTTATAAAATAAATTGTAGAGTATGGGGTTATCAGGTGATTGTAAGCTTGAACTTACAAGATTGTACGTATCTTCTTCTGTATGGAAATACATAACTGTAGGTCGTAATCGTAATGAACTCTGGATTCTGCCAAGAGGCAACCTTACAGGTTATAACGCCCATGTAAGTACGTAAGTGAACAAGTCGGAATAAATAGCGTCTGGATAATATCTTCATTGGGACGCGGAACAAGGAAATCCACAATTATGATACAATCGACTCGTTAATTCAAACCTGCAATAATTCGAACCTTTCTATAATTCAAAGTTATCACGAGTTACCTACAAAATCTCTTTATATTTCGAACTAAATCAATACATTTTTATGCACTTGGTAATTCGAACGAAAAAAATCATTGCTACGTAACAAAACGACGCATTAATTCGAACTCATCGGCGTCAAACACTGGACAATTCAAAGTTGCAGAGAGAAAGAGACAGAAAGATTGTAAGTACATTTTGAGGCAAGTTCAAACTTGTATCATCGTTTAATCGAGCCTTTGTTTTTGTTAGGATTAGGAGAAAATTTATGCTGTTCAAACTGCTGGAGTACGGAAAAAAACTACTAAAGGTGAATTTCCTCGTTTGAAAGAAAGCCTGGTCATTTGGCTAAGACAGTGTAAAGGACAAAAAATGTGTATATTAGCGGAAACTTGTTAAAGGAAAAAGCAAAAGAGTTCGCGTCTTCTCTAAAGATCAAAAACTTCCCGGCAAGTGAAGGGTAACTTACAAATTTCAAAAAGAGAAAAGAGAGAAATGAAAATATTTATTTTCTCTCAAAAATTTCGAATCATTTCATATTTCAAACACTCGATAACTCGTGAGTCCCTCGAGTTTCGAATTAACGAGAGTCGACTGTATATCGCGATTAAACCGAGTCAGTCCTAAGTTACTACCATGATGCAAAAATTAGCAGTATTTTTCTAATTAAATTATAATACATGGAAACATACTTGGGTATAAAAAAAAGATGTATAAATGTTGGAAAGGTTCTGTACATGAATTTAATAATGGTAATGACGCTATATAATTCATGTATTTGGTCTATTTTCTTATGTTGTGTCATTCATAGTCATGCTTTAAAGAGAAAGACAAGGGAGTGAATACAAGTACCTCTTACGTAACAAGACAATAATATTTCAAGTTTGCGATGTTAGATGTGCATGTAAAAAATTAGTATAAAAAAGGAACATATTGTAAATAGCGTTTTGTACGTGTGTATGTGTTTTGCACAGAATGTGGTACAACGTACGTTTGTGTGTGTTTTCCGCAGCCACTGTTACGTAGTTCGTGCTACTAACCCAGTTTTGCTATTCCCACTACTTCAGCAGACGTTGCCAAATAAGTGAAAAAGGATTTTTGGAAACTCGGTCACAGTTCGCATCTGCATTATGACTCCTTAATTTCTGGAAAGAACGGCAGTGTCGAATGCAGAATCTAGCGCAGGGGTGAAGCCGTTTAAAATTTCCTTCTATACCTACTTCGAACGAGCTCAATTTTGTAGGGCGCCCCGTTGGCCTAAAATTCTTCTAGCCGTTGCATACTTGTACATTTATCTAATCGCGATGCCTCTAATAGCACAGTTACATCGAAAAACAACGACGGAAAATTAGTTCCTACGAATTATTTAGTACACAATAAAATACTGCAGATATTTAGGGCCTTTTCTGCATTTAAACTTTTAGGTATTGAACACATCGAAAACTTTTTATAGGGAACACTTTTCTATTAATTTATTTCGAAGATCTACTATCGTACATACCTATTATCAAAACTAAAACTAAAAATTTTCCATTATTTATATGCTACTTAAAAAAATGTCTCACAAGAACCTCATCGACACATTGAAAATCAACATTAATTGGTATGTAGATGTACCTCGTAAATTTTAAAAATAGAAAAATCGTTGCAAATTTATTCCATCAATAGGGCAGAAATTTCTATTAGTATTATCATTATATATGTTCATTACATTCCCTTTTGGGATTTTCCCACTTATCGAAATCCTTTTTTCCCCGCTGCCTATATGTATTTCCACATCTGACCCTTGTCCAAATTTTCTTTTATTTAAATACATATGTGCATACGCCTTCTCAACTATCAACATATTTTTTTTATAAGGTAATGCAGAAAATATGTTTATTAAGTATAAATAATAATTATTAATAATCTCAATTTAATGTCGAGTGTATGTAGAATGTTATTTCAATATTACGTTCAAGTGTTATCTTTGTTTTTAGAAATGCGTTTAATTTTTTTTACGCATAAAAATTTTGATGACGCCCGTATATACGATGATACATCAATTATTTTATTTTGTTGCTTATGAAAGGGTTATCAGTTTGTTTGTTTTAAACGGAATTTTTCAATTATATTAGTATTTATTTATTGAAACCCGAGAAAAATACAAAGGCAAAAGCTTGCTGAGTTAATACACGCGCTACCGATGAGTCCATGGGGTAATAATGACAATTTGGTAGAAGGTATCTTTTCTTCTTAACGTGGATTGTCCTTTCGTACCTTCTCGTTTCGTACCTTAATCAAATATTACCTGCTTTGACCAATTTTATTCCCGTTTCGTACCTAATGAGTTTTGGTTCCGTACCCTGGGCTGGTATGCATATCCAATGACCGGCTCGCAAATAATATGGTTCCATAATATAAATTAACGAAGAAGTAACGAAAAATGTACCAACAAAGGTCTTGATATTGTTACCACAATTCCATTCTGTTAAAAGCAATTATATTTCGCCTGGCATAGTTTTGTAGGGATTCAAAGTCTGTCATAAAACAGAAAGGAAATTGTTATTCCAGAAAAATACAAATAGTTTATTCTTTATGACAGTGTTGGCCAGGCAAAAATTATTTTGGAGACTGACCATTTAGGCGTTATCCAATAATATTTCAACAAGTGTATATGTTACCGGAAATCTAGGAAATATATACAATTCCGAGATTATTTAGGAAAAATATAAAATGTTGTTTCAAAAATTTTTTTATACACACATATCCTGGGAAATGTGTATATTTCCTAGGAATTGTATGAAATTCCGATATTATACTAGGTAATGTATAAAACTAATGCTTTCTGTGACTAAAGTGAATAAAACACGTCAGTAAACTGAGAATCAGAGTCATGTGTTTACGCGGTTCTAGTGCGATTGCCTGATGTATAATATGCATTGGTGACGTTATTGTTTGGTTCGGTTAGGTTTGGAGATGTATAAACATTAGTGACGTTATTGGGTGGTTATTAGGTAAATTTATGACAGACGGAAGTTTCTTTAATGCCTCTGCCTACCGGAGTCGGGCTGATATCATGGAATAATGTCTTCAAAAAGTATGATTCATTACGGTCTCCGTGCCCAACATATATATATGAAAATGCTCAGCATTATCACCTCTACAACATACTAAATATTCATGGTCATCGTGTTTGCTGAAACAAAGATAACCTCGTCACATTCCAACATATCAGCCCAGGGCAGGGACATTAAAAAAACTCCAATGTGTTATAAATTTCCCTAACCAAACAATAACGTCATCATTGGATATAGTGTATACATCAAAACAGCCTGCCGTATTTACCTTTAATACATTTCCGATTGCTATTTAGGAAATGTATAGATTTCCTAGGAAATGTGTTTAATAAAATTTATTTCAGACTTTTCCGCGCGATTTTAGAAATTATATACATTTCCTAGGAATTGTATACAATGGCGGATTTCCTACATTTTCGGTAGTGTCCGACCGAAAGTTCGGTTTCGGTTTCGGTCGAGTTTCGGCAAAAAAACGAGTATCGGTTTCGGCAGCGAAGCGGGAGTTCTCGCGCTCTGCTCGGTCATGTTCGGCGCGTTAAATTTCATCCAAGCGAAGTAGATTAGTAGACATTTCGCATCTTCAAAAGAAAAATGAATCTAGTCTACTATACTTACTCAAATAAATATCTCACCTATTTTAAGTATTTTTAAGGCGCAATTAAAGTATTCCCTTAAACGAGGGGTTGTTATGTTGATTTTGATTTGATTATCAATAAGTGAAAATGTCAAAGACTGCAGAGATGTGATTTAAAGATAAAAAACATAAAACTGACTGATTGTAATAACGTTTTCTTTATTTTTCTCGCAAAACATAATCCTTATAAGGAAGTTTCGGTTTAGGTTTCGGTTTCGGCCGAAATTGAGACCGTTGCCGAAATTCGGTTTCGGTTTCGGTCGTAAAAACCAGTTTCGGTCGTACACTAATTTCCGGTAACATTCACATGGGCATAGGCAGCACTGAAGAAGCAACGTGTGCGATTCCAGTCGTTTATGCACTAACAAATTATTAGGATGTTTGTGTAATTAACTGCAGCTGCCCTCATCAGGTACGAAACGAGCAAAATTCTATCTTTCGGTTTAGTTAATAAAAATACAAGGTACGAAACGATAATATTTTGCGTGAGGTACGAATGATTAGTTAATGAATTAATCTTTAATTATATATTTTTTCACCTCAGACTATAGTAAAAAATGACCATTGATGTTAATACATCATTTTATAGGAGCCAAATGTAACACCTTCAATCTTGGTTACATTTACCTATAACATAATCAATAAATGCATGTCCAGTGACAATAATTACAATCTCATGTCTGTTGGTAGTTCATTTATACATGAAAGAAGAGCAGAGAACTCAGAGTGGTGTCCTGTGGAACCCCCATGACCACTGTGTTTGGTCCACTCAGGGTCTCTCCAATCTCTACTCGTTGTTAATGGTTATTAGATAAAATCGTTTGTAATATTTTACATATTACACACGATAATACGATTATTATTTGAAAATTTTGCACAATACAACACAAACATGTTTATTATCCAATTACACAGTTGATTTTTTTTTTATCTTAACATAACAGCATTCATAAAACCACAATTTCCTGACTGACACAATTTATTTATACTACCTTATGGACTATTATGTACGCGTTTGTTTTTTTCTTTAATTAATTGTAAGTCAAATTGTAGAAAATTTTATTGAGTGAACCTGTAAAGCAAACGCTTGCCTGTTAATTTTTAAATATTCTAGTGTTGGTTATTTATTAAACGCCTTTTAAATAAATAAATTAAATAACTATATTGGATTAAAATGCTCACTTTGCTTTGTAATAACGGTACTTTTCGCTTCCAGTAAAGTGAACATTTAAATTTGGTAGTTTTATAAATTTATTTAAATATTTACTTATTGTTCTTTATACTATATAAAAAAAAAGTCACGCTTATGCATGGCAATGATGAAATTTTCCTAGGTATGTGTGTTAACTTGAAATTGCCAATAATATTTGCTGAGGAAACGTACGCACATAAGTATGACGTTATCTCTTCCTTTAATGAGTCATGGTAGCAGTTTTTTATTATGAATACGAGTAAGTGTAAGTACTTGTAGTATTATCAATGTATTGAAAGTAACGTACACGCAAATGGAAATATGTTTAGTACACGTACACATAACATGCCTATATCCATGTGTGAACATTTTGTAGACGTGTTTTAGATGAACATGAACAAGTTGGTGAACTCACTCACTCAATGTTCAGCAGTAACTTCTGCTGTTTTACGATTCATGAGTTTCTTTGATATTCACTACCTCTACCTTCGCGTAATACAAACGAGCTTATTGAATTACTCATGTCCTTTCGGTATTTTCTGCGGTGGGAATTCTTAAAATGACGTCATCGTTTTCTACTGAGTGATATACACTAGCGGTTAGTCAAAAACTCAACGTAAGGATATTCCGTTTTATATGAAATCATCACGGACGGTATCATCTTTTGAAAAATAAAACGTGGTATAAGAAAATTCGAACTGTAATGTTCGTGGGTTTAACAAAATTAACTTCTAATACTGATTACGACAAAAACTATTTATTTACACTAATTATTGAAGAACTTAAAAACACTATTAAATTATTACTAAACTTAGGTTACGAATTATTCTATTTATTTACACTACTGTTGATATATCACTATTCACTGCGCTATTTATTTCACTGCTATCACTGTCAATTTATTTCT
>NW_020438946.1:1866255-1871984 GCF_000699045.2 Agrilus planipennis
CATGTGAAATATTAAAATCCAACAACACAATGTCATCATCATCATAAGGTCGTCAGTCCTAAGACTGGTTGGACACGCACCTCCACTCTGAATCTGAAAAACGTAATTGTCAAGTATAGACCTTTGGTAAAGACAGTTAATAAAAAAATTAAAGATAACTCCTTTCTTTGTATGATTATAGCTTTGCCTTTTTTAAGCTTGTAGATAGTTTTTTACAACTTTCTTTAATCAAAACTACCTATTGTATTTATAAATATTAGGTACCTGTAATATATATGTAATTAGGAATGTCTCATTGGTGAAAGTTGCCCGGTACGGTTTATCCAGCTTTTAAAACATATATCTTTATCTTATTAAATGTATCTTATACTTATACCATACGCATTTGTGTACATGCATACATATACACATTTCATTTACTTTTTTAAGGTAACAATAAGTGTGTACTTATTACGTAATGGATATTTAAAAACTGGGTGCTTACTGTAAAATTATATTGTTTTTCGTAAAAAACTTTTAAGGTTTGGACATTTGGACAAAAAATGAGACCTTATTGTCTCATTCCCTTTTTTCGTTCATTAAACTTGACTTTTACCTTCAAACCGATAACGTTTCGATTACAGGGTAAAAAAAAATAATAACCTCCCTCCATAGTACTAGCTAAAGAGCATTCTAATGTAATTCAGGGTGTCAGTGTGTCATCGTCGTGAAACTGGTTGCCTAGTAACGGGTGTGCTTGGCCCGGCCTATTTTCCTGCTGTATCGATCTAGGCACCTCGACTTCGTTTTTCATTGTCGACAATATATTCGTATTATGTATCTCTTTATGTACATAACTACCCATATAATGTGTATATAGAAAAATTTGGTATATATTTCAGTCCCACAAGTGGCATTTTGTTCAAATGTCGGATTTTTTAGGTCTTTGTAAAAAAAGAGAAAGAAAAATTATCTTAGTCATCCTATAGGATTTTTGTTTCTTTTTGTCTAATTCATTGTTCATTTATAAAAATCTTAAAGTGTTTTCTGTATAATATTTGAAGAATATTTTTCAAAAAATTAACCGCTTCTAGGTATTTTTTAGAATAAAATATTGTAGGTAATACTAGTGTAAGCAAATAAATTTAAGAAATATTATAAAATCGGAAAAGTATTAGAAGCTGCAGCTAAAAATTTTTTATAAAAGCTTCAATAGCATCAGATTTTCAAGTTTTTCTTAATTTAATATTGCAATGATTATTGTGTACTTCAATGTTTTGATGAGATTTTGTATGGTAATTTAATTAACTGTTGAATATGTGAATTTTTGGTGTTGTGTTATATCAGAAATTGTTTTAAAAGGACGCAGAATAAAATGAGATATAAAATTCGATTTAAATCTAGTTTGAAACTATGCTATAGGGTATTTCAGTTTTATAATTGGTAGATCTTTCGTTGGTAGCAGTTGTTGTCAAATTCGAGTTATCATATGGTTGTCATACAATTATTTCAAATGCAAATCTTTTTTTAATTTTATTGCCTTAATTTCAATTAATGGCAGTGTTAAAAGTTTTGTACGTAGTGTAGGCGATTTGAAACATGATGCCAGAGAAAGAAAATATTCTATCAAAAAGACTGAACAAGGTTTTAGAAACACGTTTTGAAAATGATCAGGTTAGGTTATGTACTACTGAAGAAAATTTTTGATCTTTTTTAATATATCCCATTTTATTATTTGGAATTATACATAAAGGTGAACTTCTTTCTTATTTTACTTTAGGATACATTGGACGCATTAAAAGAACTATCAACATTTTATGGCGAGAACACTATTCAAGCCAGACGAAATCTACGAAGTCAGATTGAAAAAAGAAGTTTGGAAATTAATCAGAATTTTTTAGCATCATTTCGAGAAGTAAAAGATGTTTTTGACAATGTGTATCAAGATGTGGTGGAAATGTCTCAGTCTATCGAAGAAATGACCACAAAATTAAAAAATGCAAAAGCACAAACAAAACAGCTCTTGGAAAGAACTAGACAATTGCAAGAAGAAAGGTATTGTTTAAATGCTTTTATAATTGATGAAAGTTAAAAGTAATCTAAATTTTTTAGTGTTAAAAATGACATGAAACAAACTGTGTCCAAAGCATTTTTAGAAAAATTTCAGTTGACTCCAGAGGAAGTTGTTATACTTCATGGTTCTAAACATAAAAGAGATGTAACAATTTCAGAAGAAATATTTGTAGTGTTAGAGAAGGTACAGAAAATTCATGCAGATTGTAAAATTCTTCTGCAGGCAGAGCATCAGAAACTGGCCTTGGACATAATGGATCAAATGACTTTACATCAGGTACATTTGTAATATTACTACTGTAATCTCAGTATTAATATTATTAATTGTCATATTTCTGCAGGAAGGTGCCCTTGAACGATTATACCGCTGGAGCCAAAATTACTGTCGAAATGTTGATAATCCAGAATTTACTGAATTGGTAACACGTGCAATGGGTTGTTTACAGACAAGACCAGTACTTTTTAAGTAAACTATTTAATACAATTTTATTAAAATATTGTATGTACGAAATTTCTTGATTTATAGAAATGTTTTAAATGAATATTGTTCTTCAAGAAGAGGTGTATTAGCTGGTGAATTTATAGATGCCTTGACTAGAGGTGGGCCTTCAGGTAATCCAGCCCCTATAGAAATGAGGGCTCATGATCCTCAGATTTATATAACAGATATTCTAGTTTGGTTGAATAAAGCTATTCCAATTGAAAAGCGTAATTTGGATCTATTAGTAAAAACATGTAATAAAGAAGGTAACATTTTGATCTTGTTTGAAAAAATTCTTCTTATTAAATTAAAAGTATCATTTCTTTTATAGAATTAAAAGAGATCTTGGATGAAGCATTAGCTAACATTTGTGAAGGGATTTGCCAACCTTTGCAAATAAGGATTGACAAAATACTGAATATTTCTATAGATGCATCAATTCTGTATGCTGTCACTAATTTGATAAGATATTACAAGAAATCAATAGGAAAGGTGATTTTTTTAAGCCAAGACATAATTTTTGTATTTGTTTCAAAATTTCCTCTTTTTGCAGTGTTTTATTTTTCTGTTTTTGTTGTAGATAACGCAAGGAGGTTTATTGAACACAGTATTAGAAGAAATGCAAACCAAGAGTGAGCAAATATTCCTTTTGGCCTTACAAAATCAGGTGAACAATGCTTTGGTTCGCGTAGAGGCTCCTCCCAGGGATTTGTCTCCGACATCTTCAATTCATCATTTAATAAGCCTTTTAAGGGATATGCTTTCCACAGCTAGTATGAGTGAGGGAAGGGAAATTGACATGATAAAGGTAAATAAACAATTATTGCTAAATTTACCGACCTATTATAGTTGTTGCATTGCATAATGTAAGAAAAATTAAACTTGTGAAGTTATTGATTTGATATTTTGTAGTGTGTGGATATTAAAACAAAATAAAGTTGGTTTATTTTTATTCTACTGATAAAATAATACATTTGTGTTAAACATAACACATTTTAATTTAACAATTTTTGTGTGTGAAGTTTTTGTGTACTCACACGTTTTCTCTCAAATTTCTCCTTAAATAAGAGAACAGGTTTATCCTCTTTTACTGAAATATCATTATTTACCTTTTAAAGATGAAAATTACGTATCGTTTATGTTACTTCTTTATATATTTTTTTTTGTTCTAGATTGCTCAGTGTGTTGTTGATCCACTGTTGAGAGCAGTCAATGAGCAGGCATCTAGACTACCACCTACTGACATGGCAGTTTATACTCTTAACTGCATGTATTCCTTATACACCTGCTTATCTCTTTACGAATTTATGGATGAAAAGATTGAAAGGTTACAGGCTCAATCGGATGCTCAAGTAGACACATTGACCTCCGAACAGGCAAGCAATTTGGTTGCGAATATGAACCTAGGGCCCATTTATACTATCTTACAAGACCATTCACATGGACCTCTCTCAAGTATACCTGGAATGGAGCCCAGTAATTTAAGAAACTTTTTGGTAGGTCATCACTATATAGTATAAAACAAAGTCGCTTCCCGCTGTCTGTCCCTATGTATGCTTAGATGTTTAAAACTACGCAACGGATTTTAATGCGGTTTGTTTTAATAGATAGAGTGATTCAAGAGGAAGGTTTGTATGTATAATACATGCATAATATAGTAGAGAAACACTGATAATTTTAGAGGTTTCTAATGTGATGTCGTAAATAAACACATTTTTTGCGCTTACATTGCAAACACTGGCTGAACCCTACGAGATAGATCAAAATAATGTACTGCAATATTGTACATCTTAAAAGGGTCTACAAAAAAGTCCGTGATGGTATATGTCTATCTCTTAGGGATAACCCACAATAACCATTTTTATCCTTTACTTTTTATGAGAAATAATGACTTATTTACGAAGCGATTGTAGGCAATACAGCATTAATTCTTATCCAATTAAGTACCTTAAATACATTGTGCATTTAATATAGATCAATATGGCNCTGGATTCATTTCTGCAACTGTCAATTTATTTCTCCTTCTCTCGGCGATCGTCTCTTCCTTTAAATACTCTTTTGTTTACTTTCTGGAACCTTCTGGAAACATCCGGATAGTTTATTTTTTCTTTGAACTGTTTATCTGCCCCAGTACGCAGGTACGACACACACATTTACAAATACGGCGCACATGAAGAATCGGCGAATCGATAAGCCGTTCACGCACACGTGTGCCCGGCCGCACACAAACGCACTCGTGCTCGCTATAGTACAAATACCTTTAACCATCTTTTCATATAAATAATAAATCTATTAATTGCAATTTACAGCCTTTGAGAGGTGTTAAACTTTGTTTAAAAGATTTTTTCGTCATGTTACCGCGGAACGCTCGTTTTGTGTGCTGTGAAATAGGGAAGATATGGCCTTTTTTCAGCCGTTTTTCAATCGGGAAGCAATGAAATTAGTCTTTTAGCATGAATTATTTCTAATACTAAAAATCATCTCAATTAAATTCCTGAATGTCTAAGGCCCAATACTTACTACAATTTACAATAACATCCTAACTTCTACATAATTTACTCTTATTTCGTCAGTATAGTACCTCTAGAAGAAACGAGCCGAAAGCCTGTTTTTTTCCTCGACATGTAATGTACTATGGAGAGTTCAGTTAGTTTGAAAAAATATATTCCACATTCACGTTCACCAAATTATACATTGCGACATAAAATATAAAAAATGCCGACAAGAAAATGTGTAACTTCTATGTTCGGTGATCTTTTTGCTTTACCTGTATACGCATGTGGTTGTAAAACATACGTGGAATAAAAATATAAATAAATTAAAAATAATAAGTTTTATTTCTCGTTAAAGTTCTTTGAAAAAATACATACGTCAATAGAACTCATTCGCTTTTAGATGCTCAGAGTATTTATTGGGTAACAGGAATTCATATTCTCAAGAAGTGTACTGCATATTGTAATTTATTGGCGAAAGGGGACATGTTTTGGATTTCGACGATAATTTAATACTTAATTGTTGTATTTAAAAGAAAAATAATTCTAGACGATTTTTCAGAAATTTTAAATTTATTTTTTCATGTTTAATAAGTATTTAAAAAACAATTTATTGTTTTGATTTACAATTCTCAGAGGTATTTAAAAAAGAAAAAATTAGCATCATACAGTTATTGTTTTTTTTTCTCAGAAATTATATTAAC
>NW_020438946.1:1879055-1927336 GCF_000699045.2 Agrilus planipennis
AAGCGATTGTAAGCAATACAGCATTAATTCTTATCCAATTAAGTACCTTAAGTACATTGTGCATTTAATATAGAACAATATGGCCCTTTACAGCATGGAGGCCGATTTGTATTGTCTAATGACAAAAAAACTGTGAATGTTGTATATAAAGACATTCTGTAGTATATTTAGTATGTTCAGGGGGTATCTTTTGAAGATTTCCCCTTCTCGATAATAATCTAAACAAAACAAAAATATACATATTTAGTATCAGCATTGCACCCGTGCGAAGTTGGGGCGGGTCGCTAGTATATACTAAATTAAAAAGAATATGGTTATACTTTTTCTTTTTTTAATTGACTTTTTGTCTTATACTGCTGATTATATATATACTTTTGGTTGATATTTTTGATTTGTTGAATAAGAAATACAGGAAGCCTTTTTAGCAATGTGGATCTTCTGAAAATGGAGTAATATCCGAAACGATTTTGTTAAAATTTAATAATGTTTGTAAAATATTCCCAAATTGTGTTTTTGTACCCACATTACCATTTAGTATTAAATTTTTTCACAATTAATGCACCACGAACGCATTAATTACGTTTTCTTTTAAAAAGTAATATCTAATGCATATGCTTCTTTTTAGGGTAAATTAGATTCGGTAATATCTGCCCCTGATACCGTCTTACTGCCTCAGATCAATCTATTAGCATCTTCAACCCATAAAAAGGTGATTCAGAAAAGGGCGTTTGAAGTTTTATTGGCTATTTACAAGCAGCTTTACGAAGGGGTTCACAACCCTGTAAATATGTACGAAAATCCAAATAGTATTCTTAATAGAACTCCAGAAGATCTTTCAAAGATGCTAATGTCATGATGGATTAAATTCTAAAGGTAAATATTAGTAATTTAAGGTTCGCTGGACACTCAGTGAAATATAATAATAAATAGTTGAATAGATAAACAAATGATTCACAAAATATATTAGAAATACTGTGACATATGTGTAACCGAACACTTAAAGACTGGATATGGTGTAACAAATGAAACATATGAAAGAGCGTATTATCCAATGTATATTGTGAAACAAAAAAACCAAGTCTTTAATATATTTTAATTGGTTTAAGAGAAAGCTGTTGTGTTATTAAAATAAACGTAAAATACATTATTTTGTATTGCATTTATTATTTGTTCTGCCCTTAATTAAAGTAGAAAGGAGTCTACCGAAATCCCTATGCTTGTACTGAACTATGATTATAATGCTTTTAATTCAAGTGCTTTAAACTATATGGTGCTTTAAACATATGCCATTCTTGTTTTTTTTGCTAACTTTCTCTTTACAGGCAAGTTTCGGTAGTTTCCTTTGCATGGAATAAATAAGATTTATGATATTATTGAATGGTCAAAACTTTGAAATTTTTTTTCGCTTTTCTTTATTAAAAAAATTTGAGCGATTGGCGGAAAACAAAATTTACAATTAAATTTTGCTACTTTAGTCCTAATTGTTATTCACATAATTATTAAAGAAAGGAATAGTAGAATNTACAATATGTTACTGTGATTTTCCGATAAATTCATAAGACTGAAATGATTATTTTTTGTCCTCGAAAACATTTATGTCCGCCGCCACTGATCACTTTTGCGATATTTGAGTTACGTAATGTTGAAGGGTGGAAGAGTGGGTCGGCCCGAAATTATTATTAATGTTCGGTTGCTTTCGCGGCTAATGGATAAAACTAACTTTTTCGTCAAGGCCACATTATTTCAAACAGACAACGACAGGTTTACAAGAATGATAAATATACAGGTACAGCAAAACGTTCACCTAACAAAGAAATTACACAATTCTTTTACTTGTCAGCATTTTTTCTTTTTGGGTGCGTTGAGTAATAAGGTAAAACGAGGGTAAAATTATACAAATCATTCCAAAATAATTTCTTTTACCTGCTAGAGGCAATTTTTTAGTATAAAAGTAGATGTTAGAAGGTGAGAGCAAAAAGCGTAGTTATGATTTTCTTTTGACGTAACAGGGTATGTACCCCATCGATCTAGATCTTTCCTAAGACTGCATACCTGCCGTAGTCTTGGAATTTTTTTATGGGCGTGGTTATTCGACTGGTAAATTCATCTTCCCGGTAGTAGTAAAAATTTTGAGACGGTAAAAATGAATAAAAAAAAAGAAGAGATACGTATAAATTAAGGAAAAAATAATAATAATCCCATTTGAAGGGTACCTTGGTTATTTGAGGGCGCTTACGAGCATTTTCATGACCATGTTTTAGGACTTTTAATTTTAATCCTTCAGGCACAAGATATTTGTTTTAAATGTATTTCTTTCCTTTAATTTCTAAATTACCACCTCATCATCATCATAAGGTCGTCAGTCCTAAGACTGGTTGGACACGCACCTCCACTCTGAATCTGAAAAACGTAATTGTCAAGTATAGACCTTTGGTAAAGACAGTTAATAAAAAAATTAAAGATAACTCCTTTCTTTGTATGATTATAGCTTTGCCTTTTTTAAGCTTGTAGATAGTTTTTTACAACTTTCTTTAATCAAAACTACCTATTGTATTTATAAATATTAGGTACCTGTAATATATATGTAATTAGGAATGTCTCATTGGTGAAAGTTGCCCGGTACGGTTTATCCAGCTTTTAAAACATATATCTTTATCTTATTAAATGTATCTTATACTTATACCATACGCATTTGTGTACATGCATACATATACACATTTCATTTACTTTTTTAAGGTAACAATAAGTGTGTACTTATTACGTAATGGATATTTAAAAACTGGGTGCTTACTGTAAAATTATATTGTTTTTCGTAAAAAACTTTTAAGGTTTGGACATTTGGACAAAAAATGAGACCTTATTGTCTCATTCCCTTTTTTCGTTCATTAAACTTGACTTTTACCTTCAAACCGATAACGTTTCGATTACAGGGTAAAAAAAAATAATAACCTCCCTCCATAGTACTAGCTAAAGAGCATTCTAATGTAATTCAGGGTGTCAGTGTGTCATCGTCGTGAAACTGGTTGCCTAGTAACGGGTGTGCTTGGCCCGGCCTATTTTCCTGCTGTATCGATCTAGGCACCTCGACTTCGTTTTTCATTGTCGACAATATATTCGTATTATGTATCTCTTTATGTACATAACTACCCATATAATGTGTATATAGAAAAATTTGGTATATATTTCAGTCCCACAAGTGGCATTTTGTTCAAATGTCGGATTTTTTAGGTCTTTGTAAAAAAAGAGAAAGAAAAATTATCTTAGTCATCCTATAGGATTTTTGTTTCTTTTTGTCTAATTCATTGTTCATTTANCCCAATTCTTGGCCAAAAATAAGGTCCATAATTTCCATTTTTGAAGAAAAATTGTAGCATGCGATGAAAGAGATAAAATCGAAATTAATTTGATAGTAATTGAAACTTTTTTTTGTAATTTATGCTAAATTTCATCAAAAAACAAGACGAAGATTATTATCTCTGATGGCTGACGATCTTGATATAATTTTGTGTAATATATCTATGCACCTATAAATGCATGCATTTTTATAAGTAGTTAGCCAAATATGGTGGTAAGCACTAGCCTAACGTTGCCCAGGTATTTATAAAACACTATATACGGCGTTAATACTTTATTTTAGACAATAATTATTTAGGAAAAAATATTTACTAGAAGTGAGTATTTGTTTTGTAAGTTATTTTTAGAAATCTATAAAAAGTTCGTTTTGAACTTGAACAATAAGTGTATTTACAATGTGTCCCACATGGTCGTCAAAAACAAGTGCGTGTAGCCATTTGTGCAGTGCGCAACATTAATTTTGCGTATAATTTTGAAATGCGTAATGCATATTATTTATTATTAATAAGAGACATTTGTTTAGAACAACTTAGGTGTGTCGTGTTACTCACAAACACTTGTTTTAAAATTTATTCCTTTTGCATTTATTAATTTAGAACAATAGGTACCGTTTTAGTAAATACATACAATTGCGTTACTACTAATCCCGTATTTAATATTACATTACGTGATATGAACGCATTGTTTTTGTTTTACAAATATGGTGATCGTTTGGTGCAATTGTAAACATTTTTTTACGTAACTGAAACACGATTTCACTTGGCTGCCTTTTGGAAATAACCATGTTATAAACTGTCGCTTTAACGAAAACCGTGTTCATTTTGTAAATTCTACGGTTTGTGCAAGGCTGTCGATTCATCATTCAAGTACCGTATTTTTTCTCATAATTTTCTTTAGAAAAATTACGACATCAGTTTACATTTATGTTATGTATCTATTAGATACTGTTTTAATAAAAAAAAAGTCTTTCCCCTGAGATTTATTGTTTTTGTACCATAAAAATATTTTTCCAAAAATATTGTAATTAAACAGAAGATAATGTCTGTATTGGTTATAGAACCGACACTCTTGCTGGGTGGTTTTATCAAGGCAAAAATATGTGTAAATAATAGTTGTACAGAATTTAATTGTAGTGAACACTACTTACTAGGTTCTTTTTAGTTATTTGTAAGATGTTTGTAAATAATTGGTGCATGCAATCGGTACATATTCATGTGAAATATTAAAATCCAGCAACACAATATATTAAAATAACAAATAGATAAATAATTAAAAACTACACGATTACCTTATATAGACACTAATACTAAACTATTTTTTATAAAAAAAATCGCTTTTTTTATTAAGTTAGTCAATAGTTAGTTAATCTATTTTAGGTATTTTTAAGATTAATTTTTTTAATGGTGTATGTTGGGTTGTATAAGGCAAAACCAATTTTTATATTTTTTTGAAAAAATTCTAAACATATAAAAAGTATTATGGATATTGATATTATTATCATCACATAAATTTAACTGTTAGTCGAGTATTTTTTTGTCTTACAGATGTCATTTTGTTTATATATGGATATTCATTATAGTTTTTTATTTTTAGGACCTAGAATAAGGGATTCACCATTTTATTTAAGAATTGCTTGTTGTATTTCCAGGATATGTAATTTTAAATTCTTTAGTTTCAGTTGTTAAAAAGATATCCAACTTGCGAGCAACACTGAAAAAATTCAAAATTAAAAAAGATCACATCAACCAATGAAATCAACTCGTTCAGTTGTGGAATGCCGGTAGCACAGTTCGGTTCGGAATGTGACAATGTGAGTTAAGTTAGTGACGCTTCGGAACTTTGTTAAGTTTTATGTTCCTTTAAAGTTTTTGCGGTTTCGTGTAATTTTTCTATGAATCGGTTATGTCCTTTGTACAATTTTTGATTTCGAAATTTGTGTTTCGTTTAATTAAACGGTTTTTTTAATTTTGGGATGTAAACTTCAAATTCAATCAAGATGGCGGATTCATACTACCAGGTGAGTTCTTTATTTATTATACAAACGAATTGAAATGAACCTTTTTCCTGATATTTTATAAATGATTCTGCAATCTTAAGATATATTCGAATACATATTTGAAAGTTTTCGTATGTTGTCCAGTTGGATAAACCTAACCCTATTTATTATGGTGAGGCGCTTGTTATTTGTAATTTCTTCGTTGACAGGTGAATCATTATTCACTTATATTCAGCTTTTCTTTGTTTAAAATAATAATTTTTATATCTCATCCAAAACTGATAAACCTAAATAAATTGTTCCTAAATTGTGAATGTATAGAAAAAAAGCTGACACATCTTGTAGTTAATAAATAGTATATTTTGGGGCTGTGTACCTGCACAGGTGTTGCTTGATAATGTAGGGTCATGTGTAATTAAATTATTAAGTTTTAAATGTTACAGAGGCAATTTAAATTCAAGGCTGTTTTCATTGCAACATTATTTTAAATTCGGTGTCCAAGGTCTGAATATTAATATAGAACTGTGGTGAATTTCAACTTATTTTTGGAATTGAAAAATTCATAAAATTTTTGTCCCAATTCTTGGCCAAAAATAAGGTCCATAATTTCCATTTTTGAAGAAAAATTGTAGCATGCGATGAAAGAGATAAAATCGAAATTAATTTGATAGTAATTGAAACTTTTTTTTGTAATTTATGCTAAATTTCATCAAAAAACAAGACGAAGATTATTATCTCTGATGGCTGACGATCTTGATATAATTTTGTGTAATATATCTATGCACCTATAAATGCATGCATTTTTATAAGTAGTTAGCCAAATATGGTGGTAAGCACTAGCCTAACGTTGCCCAGGTATTTATAAAACACTATATACGGCGTTAATACTTTATTTTAGACAATAATTATTTAGGAAAAAATATTTACTAGAAGTGAGTATTTGTTTTGTAAGTTATTTTTAGAAATCTATAAAAAGTTCGTTTTGAACTTGAACAATAAGTGTATTTACAATGTGTCCCACATGGTCGTCAAAAACAAGTGCGTGTAGCCATTTGTGCAGTGCGCAACATTAATTTTGCGTATAATTTTGAAATGCGTAATGCATATTATTTATTATTAATAAGAGACATTTGTTTAGAACAACTTAGGTGTGTCGTGTTACTCACAAACACTTGTTTTAAAATTTATTCCTTTTGCATTTATTAATTTAGAACAATAGGTACCGTTTTAGTAAATACATACAATTGCGTTACTACTAATCCCGTATTTAATATTACATTACGTGATATGAACGCATTGTTTTTGTTTTACAAATATGGTGATCGTTTGGTGCAATTGTANTTTTCCGTAGCATCTATCGTCCATGTTTCGCACCCGTACAGCGCTGCGCTTCAAACATACACCTTTAACAATCTTTTTCGAATTTCTAAATTAACCGTTTGCGAGCATGGAAGTGACTCGACCCTGCGATATCCTCTGCTTTATATCTCTAATACTCCTTTCGTCCTGACTTATCTGACTTCCTAGATACCTAAAATCAGACACTTTTTCTAATATTTCTTCTCCTATCTTTAAATTCGCTACTTTTTCTTCCCTTGCATACTAGTATTTTTGTTTTACTTTTATTTATTTCCATACAGTACTGTTTTGTCAATATCGCTTCCATTTTATTTAAAGCTATCTATAATTCCTCCTTGCTAGATGCTAATACTGCTATATCATCTGCAAATCTAAGCATACTAATCTTTTGCCTCTATATATGTATCCCTACAGTTGTACTGTCTTTAATGATGTTGATCACGTTTTCGATGTCTAGATTAAAAAATAGCGGTGACAGTGTGCATCTTTTCTTTTTCTCCGCGCCCACTGTCCATGTTTCGCACCCGTACAGTGCCGCACCTTTAACATTTTTCGAATGTCTAAATTCCCACTTCATCATTTAAAGATTCCTTATATAACGTGAAAAATTCCCTTCCGTTTTTCTGTTAAATAAACTTCTGTGTAGGTACTCTTTTGTTTTTATTTACCTGCTTTTTTATTTTTCCTTCTTTATCTCTTCATCTTCTTTTTCAAGTAAAAGAGCAATAACTGCTATGTCAGTAAGTGAATAATTTTGAACCATCACAGCGAAAACGTGCTAAAACGTCCAAAATTTGCCGAAAGAGTGACGGTCAGCTCACGGACGTTTGCCTGCCGCCGTCTAGACCTATAGTGAGAATCAGCCTTTAGGAACCTCTGGTTTCTTCTACGTGTCTGTAAAGTTTCATCGGTTTAGTTTCGATTCCCGAACGTCATTGTAGTAATTTCACTATTGTACGTTCCATCATTTAGTTATTCTTAAATCCACTCGCAAAATTAAAAAGTTTAAACTATGCTAACATAGATTTTAACCTTCATTCAAGTGAAAGCAACATTGAAATTAGTACAGTAGTTTTTACGTGTTTTTCTGACAAACATTTGAAGACGAGCTTTTCAGAACGGATTATAAAAAGAAAAGTCATGGTTTGAATTGCGTTGAATGCGCGGTGTTGAATGTTGAGATCATTGAAAATTTGAGGTAATTACTGAAAAAGCCTACACTGCAATGCCTGTGGTGTTTTTGTTTGTGGATTTTATAAATAGAATCGAAATTGATACGACTGGCGCGTGAAAATAATAATAGAAAGACTTTGAAGTTGAATTGGTGTTTATTTCAGCTGTTTGTATATTTTGTTTCTGAAATTGAATTTTTAACTCTTGCTTTCTATCGAAAATTGAAACACTCTAATTGGTTTCAGAATCTTTTTAATTAACTACTTAATGTCTATGTAATTTAGGTTTCGACAGAGTAAGATTTTGAATTAGGTTTTTAGGTAGTTCTCAATTCAGCTGTATTTTTTTGCCTATGTTACGCTATTTCTTTGTCGATTGTGAACCGATGTTTTTCTTAATTTTTTTATTTGATATATATCTGAAGATCGGTCTAATATAAATTTGAAGATAATATTTCATCTCTAAGGGTGGTAGTTGAAGTAACATTCACCCATTTTGAACTACGTTTCTTATAAGGTAATTTATGTTATCAAGTATTTAACAACAAATTTAAATTAATTGAGTTAAACTTCGCGAAGGCCGTTTTTAATTTAGAAATTTTAATTTAATAATGTATTAGGACCAAAATCAACTGTTTGCTTTTTACTGAAACCGCGTTGCACGACCTTCGTTAAAAGGGTAGGAAAATTTATAAACATGAACAACTAGCTAATTTTGAGGCATTTTGTAAACAAATACAGTGTAAACTTTTTATAACGTCACTCGATTTAATGACAAACTCCTTAAAACGTCGAAATTGCTTGACTGGTTGGTTTACATTCTTTTCTATACAATATTACACTCTATATAGCATCACGCTCACTCTATTTAACGACAACAATGCGGCATTATAAATCATTGAGCAGTACTTTCTAAGTTGCCGAAATAAGAAATGATTTTGCACAGTAATCCATAAATAGTATAAATTAGCACAAACTACTTGTCCCAAGACAATCTTAATTAAGGTTTTTTTGTTATATCTACATTTAAAATTATTATTATTGATGTTTAATCTTTTTTTCCGGTGCCATTGCCCGTAACCTGGCCGGATTCTAAGAAAGTACCGGATGCAAACCAAGTATCCCGCTCATTTCTAACTATTAGTACATGAATTTCTAAATCATGTTTTTTTTTTCTGTAACCGGTAGTGTGAAACAACTGTATTTCACGATTAAATGGTGTAGGGATCATGTTTTATTAAACACCCTGTACATCAAATCGTTTGTCGATTCATCTGTCTGTCAGTCAGTCGGTTCTCAGTCGTGTTCTTCCGGCCCGGAGCCACGGAGCCGACAACCATTCGAGTCATTTCACCGCTGTGTCGTTTCGATTCCGGTTAATGTTGTAGCAATGTTCGTTGCTTTTGGTACGTTTCGATTTGGATAGCATTGTTATCATACCAGTCTGCATTGTTAATGCACATGTACATACGTATACGCATAGACGTTTTGCTATTATGCAGCATAAATTAATTATTTACACGTGAGACGGCACGCATAAATGGTTGCGTTCATGTACAGCAGCGAATGTAAGGTGATGAAAGCATGAAACGAACTGGTACACGTTGATAAACCGCGAGTGTATTTTATTTTATGGCAGGTAGTATCCGAATGTGGTACTTTTATGTATGAATTGTATACATACACTATGTACTACCCCGGTACTCATTTACTTACATACGTTCATGATACCTGATGTCTGTTGTACTGCGACTGCTTCGGCTTTTAGTTAGTTACCGAACAGGTCGTAACGGAACGTGTGTTTGGTTATTATGTGTAGCGTGTTATGATAGTCGGAGTGATAACGCCGCGCCGGTAGCACGATCGTTTTGTCATCAGCTATTAGTGTGTGAATTGATAGTATTGTATCTTCCTGTCATTATCGGATGAAGATTTATTTCGGTAAAATATTATGTATATGGATACGTGTCTGTCCACGTACTTATGCACATAGAGATGGAAATATTGCGAAAATCGTCAAAAACTGCTGAACCTGTAATAATAATTATTAAAAACAATTGAAATATCGTTCATTTGCAAGTGATTAGTTTTTGGATTCGGTTTTTCGGAAGGACGTAACTTACAACAAGATGCGTTTTTTTAACAAGAAATACGTCGAAAAGGTAACAATATTGTTTTTACAGTTATTATTAGGTACCACTTCAATTGCAATACTTATTTATTAGTAAAAGGTATATAGGAGATTTGAAAAAAAAATGCTTAAATGTTTAATTTTGTCTTTGATTAGGTAATGATAAAATTGAAAATTTTGATTGAGTACTTGATTGTTCATTAATTTCAAAAAGATGCAACGGAATATTCTACATTTTTGTTTAGAACGGAATATTTGCTCAATTACACTTCTGTTCTATTAGTATATCAAATGTTTGATCTATTGTTTCTAATTTTAATTTAAAATGATTTAAATTGGGGAGATATCATTTCTGATTCATGAATAAACCGCGATAAAATAAACGTATGATGAAGTATTGGTAAACAACGATTATTTCAATTCAATTAGTCATAAAAATTAGGTTTTTGTTCAAATAGTACACGACAATACTTACTATAAAATTAAAATAAACATAGGTTGCTGGAATAAAAATGTATGTAGTTTTTGAGCATTTACTATAAATAGGTATAAATAAATATGCAGTTGTCGAGCATACATATATCATTTTTGATGGTGGAGTTAACATATTTTTGAATAAATTACATTACTGTGTCAATTTTTGATTTGCTGATAACAAATTTTGCGAAAAAATACTTTAGCGTCCAACACCTGTACAGTTATAAACATAGACATAGCACTTATGCCTGGTTCATAGTACATTACATATGTTATTCCCACCATAACCTAATCTAGTTCTGTCAATCAGGAAATCTTTTTTCATTACACCTCACCTAAACCTAACACTTGCTATCCAAGGAAACCTTTCCCATCATATCTAGTTCATACCTCTTAATTCCTGAAAACTCATACTTATAATTCCTGAAACTCATACATCAATGAAAAAGCCCAAGAAAACCTTTCCCACCTAACCTAATCTACGTGTGTCAATCAGGAAATCCTCTTTCATCATACCTCAACTAAATCGTACATATGCTGCTCAAGAAAACCTTTCCCATCATAATTATACCTAGTGCGTACCACTTAATTTCTAATGCATGACACTCACACATCAAGCAGGAAACATAATCCATTATATGTACACAAGAAAACCTTTCCCATCTAACCTAATCTACGTGTGTCAATCAGGAAATCCTCTTTCATCATACCTCAACTAAACCGTACATATGCCGCCCAAGAAAACCTTTCCCATCATAATTATACCTAGTGCATACCACTTAATTCCTAATGCATGGCACTCACACATATAAGAAGAAACCTCCATCGTATATCACCCAAAGAAACTTTTCCCACTGTAACATAATCTACGTGTGTCAATCAGAAAATCCTCTTTCATCATACCTCAACTAAACCGTACATATGCCGCTCAAAAAAACCTTTCCCATCATAATTATACCTAGTGCATACCACTTAATTCCTAATGCATGACAGTGAATCAGAGTTCCTCCATATCATAACTCGGTTTAACCTGATGTTTTATTTCTACCATGACCCTAGGGTGGCCAATCGAACATTGTCATTTGAACGCGCTTTATAGACTAAATGATTGGTAATTTTTAATCAAAAATTCAGATTAAACGATTAAATATCCTGGATATCGGAAGTGGGCTTAAGGCAGAGTTCCATCCTTTTATTAAACGTGTTAATAGTTAGGTAATTTAATATGTACTTCCCGTCAGTGGGTGCTACGGCCCTCCAAAGGGACGGCAGTTATTCTAGGACGTTGGGGCAGTCAAGAAGGGCGCTTGTGGTGTGCCCACTTGTTTAGGAAATTAGTGTAATAATTAATTTTTTCGTGTTTTTTTGTACGTGCCCCGATTTGCTTCCCGTTTGGAATAATATGTTAAAACTTTATAAAAATGAACGTTTATGGACTAGAGGGCGTTGGATTTTTATTTTCTGGTCCAGTAAAGGATAGGAATCTTTGTGCTGTAACTGTAAGCCACAAGTACGTAGGACGTTATTATATGGTAATAATTAATAATATGTTGTGAATATTGTATTTTAGGGAAAAATGTATATGTATGTAACCGCAGTAATAACACTACTAATTGATTTATATTTTTACTACAGTAATTATCGAGAAATGATCATATCGGTACTAATTAAATGTTGTATTGTAATTGTGAAATGGATGATTGACGGTAGCTGTAAGTATTTGATACCTCTGACGTACACCACTTAAAGAAGATTATTATTAGTATAGTTAGATTTAATCAGTGACTTCGTTTACGGTTACATGGTTTATACTTACCTAATTACCAACTCGGGCGGATACACAGGATATTTTATCGCAATCCTCATTAAACTAATTAATAGCGATTTTCGCTTTCTCACCAAAATCGTTTGTTTAAATCTACCTACTGTTTAGTATAACGCAACAATATGACTAACCCATTGCAACTTTTTACATTTCCACAAAGCACCAATTAGCAAAAGTTGGTTTTAAATTGCAGAGTAGACGCAAAGGTGCTAATAAGTAACTGAAAGGTTATTTTTGATTTTGACTTTTAGAAATTGGAATAAAGCATTTTTGTAGATATGTATACGAATACCGGACAGATGCAAGGATTTCGTATCTCTACAAATACGGGAACATACGTATATATTTTCTTGTTTATTCGATTACATAAAACTAATTGCTAATTTAATTTGTATAAAGCTAATGGCGATTGAAAACGGAAAAAATAAGGGTTTTTGTTTTGAAGTTACAATCAATGTGTATAACAAACTAGGATAGCTGTTAGTAGAATATTTTGCAAGTAAGTGACACTATTAGGGTGTTTGGGAGGTATGTCAATATACTACTAGACAAATAAAAATTTGGAAGAACGTTCCTCATTCAATTCTAAAACTCCTGTAAAAATTATAAATCGATTCACTAAACCGTTAAAAAGTTGTTGAAATTTTAAAAAATTGTAATTGTAAAAATTGTTACACGTCATTTTATGGAGATTCGTTAACCGAACAGATTGAATTTATTTTTATTAACAGAAAAAAGCTACCAGAAATTTCGAACTTTTATAATAAGTACCTAACTTGAACTCTGGAGAATCACTTTAGCGTAAGGTTATTCAATTTCACTAAATGGTTATCGAGGAAAAAATGAAAAATTAGCTGAAAATCTCGTTTTTACTTGATAATATAATGATAATATTTATAATTGTCTGAAATAAATGTAATTTTAAAGTTTTAATTATTATTTAAACATATTAGAAAGTTTTACGCTCATTATTAATAGAGATTAAAACTAAATATTTTTTTGTTTCGAAGTTGAAATCAAGGCATATTCACTACCGTAAGTCAGTTAAAAATTTTCCATATTATTCGTTATTTCTTATTTTATTCAAAGTTTTTGGTGAAATTCCAAATTTTCTCTCAAACCGTATACTGTTTTTTAGTATAGATACGAATTTCTAATTTTATGCATGCTTGTCTCCGATTGTACCTCCCAAACATCCTTAAAATGTTTATTTAAAACACGGAAGGAAGGGTCTACTTTAGATTAATCAGAATCTTGAATTGTAGTTGGAACTGAACAATTGCAAAAAAAGTGGGTGGGTTTAAATGCTAATATTTAGGTGTAGAGTTGGTTGGATGTAGGTACATACGTACATTCTAATGACGTGTTACAATCATAAAAATTTTAAAGTTTGATGACTAAAGCTTCGATTATTATAAAGTTATGGAAAATGAGTTTGCCTATTGACTTCCTTGGTACTATGCACCTAATAATAACTTTTGAACGACATTAGGCACGATTTACGATTTTTTTTTATAATCAGTGTGCAACTTTCGAAAATGATTCAATAAAACCCACCGTATATTTTTTATTTGAAATTGCTTGCGGTAGTGATATTCAAAAGTCAATTTAAAAATTTCTTATAATAAGCACATTGTAAGTACATACAGTAAAAAGCTACTCGTGCGTGAATTTATTTGTGTGTGGCGTGTTTAAAAATAATAAATCAAAGCCGTGAATGTTTGGAAACTGTGTATTGTGGGGTATTGTGCGTGTTTTAGTTTAAATGGGCTACCGCCCATACATTGAGGAGAAATTAGAAAGTGGTAACGACGAAAATTTCGTTGGCACAAGCTATTATTAAGATTTACATTGCCGCCGTGCTACTACGATAATACTACTTCAAAGAGCGTGGGCAATTTATGTTTGAGAAAAAGAACTGATAAGATAACAAAAAGAAAATGACGGTCTACTTATTATTACACTGTACAACGTTAGTGTTATAGGTACCTATACGTATGACTTTATCTGCAGGCAACTAAAATTGTTTAAATTAGAAATTGTTAGAACAAGGGCAGTTTTATTACGACCTGTGTATATTTTAATCTGGCTGATGTTTGTTTTGGTTTATTTAATCATTCAGTGAACTTTCATTTTGATCTTTATCTAGTAATACACCCTGCATTTAGTGTGATTGAAAATGGTAACGAACGTTGTTTTTAGAGATGAAAATAAAATTATCTTACACAATTTTTATTAGTAAAATCGATCAGAAAATAACTGAAAAATTTATTGGCAATTAAATACTCGAGTTAGTGGATGTGTATACAAAATGGGGAATTTTCTGTAACAAGCACATGTTCTGTAGGTTTCCCCATGTAATTTGGTTAAACGGTTTTTTTTAAAGGTAATGGTAAAGTTTTAGAGACAATGAATGCTCCGAACTTTGTATTATTTTCATTGTATATACATATTAAAAACAGTACAACAGTGGGAATAGATATACAGAAGTAAAAGATTAGTATGCTTAGCAAGGAGGAGTTAGAGACAGCTTTAAATAAAATGGAAGCGGTTTTGACAAACCAGTATTGTATCAAAATAAATAATAGTAAAACAAAAATACTGGTTTGCAAGGGAAGAAAAGGTAGGAAAAGAGCGAATATAAAGATAGGAGATGAAAAATTAGAATAAGTGGCTGATCTAGGAAGGACGGAAGGAGTAGTAGGGATAAAAATCAGAGGATAGCGCAAGGTCTAGACGTAGTAAAAATAAGTCACTTCTATGCTCGCGAACGTTTAATTTAGAAATTCAAAAAAGATTGTTAAAGGTGTATGTTTGGAGTGCGACGCTGTACGGGTGCGATACATGGACTGTGGGCTCTGCGGAAATTAAAAGGTTAGAAGCGTTCGAAATGTGGTGTTATAGGCGGATGATGAGGATACTGTGGATAGAGAAGGTTAGAAATGAAGAGGTATTAGAAAGAGTAAGAGAACAGAGGACTCTATGGAGGTCAATAAGAAATAAGTAGGACACCTTCTCAGGCATAAAGGTCTAGTCAGAGACATAATAGAGGCAGAAATGGGAGTTAGGAGGTGTAAAGGTAGACCTAGATTAGATTACAGTTCGCAAATAGTTAAGGATGTGGATTATTGTAGTTTTAGGGAAATGCGAAGCTTAGCTCAGGATAGAAAAGAGTGGAGGTGCTTGTCAAACCAGACTGACGACATTATAATGATGAGATACACAATTTTTTTTGAAATACTCCACTCTAATAAAATGTTCCGCCACTGTTTGTAGCGATGAATTTTATAATGAATAATACTTATGTATAAACATGTAAATGAATGGATTTTGTAGTTCTTTTACACCACTGGCGATCGAAAATTGTGAGATAAATCGTATTGTACCGGAAAGTGGAAAGACCAGTTTTTTTATCCTGTAGTTAAATTCATCGTGTTTATATATTCTTCGTAGTCAATAAAAAATGTGCAGATTAATTTTGTGCAGAATTAATTAGCTAAGAACGAGAACTAATGACCTCTGTTCCAAGATGGCTGGCGGACCGTTCTTGGAATTTGAACGCGTTTGTTTGGACTCGGGAATTTTTGATATCCAATATTTGACAAAGCGAATTCCTTTTTCTTTCTGTCCTAGAAGTTATCAAAAAGATGCTTTGTTTTTTTTTTAGGGTGTAGTACCTGTAGTTTGTAATTAGTATTAGGTAGAAATGTAGGAACCCTAAAAGGGGATTCATCTTGACATTGGTTCACTTCTATTTCGAAACGAAAACCTTTTACTTTCTGGCGTTGATTGTTTTAACCCTAAAAAAATATATTATTACGTATAACGTAGGTAAACGTAGGATTGTTCTGAAAAGCTTATGCAAGCTCCATAAATTATTGACCAAACCGATGCTTTAACGTTTAACGTAAAGCGGCATGGCTTAGAGGTTTGGACTTTAGACCACTGCTTAGTATTCGGGAGGACACAGGTTCGATTCCGGGTCCGTCTGCTTTGGTCCAAGTTTTTCTGTGGTTTCCTTGGATCACTTAGGCAAATGCTGGGGCAGTTATGTTCCACAGATAATTTTTTATTCTCTTCTGTCTTCATTTCGTCCGTCTCATCTTTCTCACCCGAATCACTACCCACCCATTCCCACGATTTCTGAAAGGAGGCTGAAGAGGGTCTTTCACCCTATCTTCCGGCGTTGTCCGGAGGGACTGCCCTCCCACCAACGTTACTGGCTGATGGGAATGAAAAACCCAAAAGTTTTTTTTTTAACGTAAAACTGAAGACTACAGGGAATCTGTAAGTAGTCTTAAATAATTAATTTGCGTTATTGTTTCAATATTTATCGTTATGTAATAGTCGATAGTAAATGCTGCTACCATATAATTGCGAAACGGATGATTGATGACAACCGCAGATATTCGATTTCGGGTATTTCTAACTAATAAAAATGTAGAATAAATTATTATTTCTTTCGGTGATTAAAATTTTTCGTTGCGGTTGAAGTAAACCAATACAAAAAGACACCTTTTAAAAAATTGAGTATCTCAATTAACTTATTGTTAAACAGTTTAAAATGTATCGTGTTATTTTTTAAACGAATTTAAAAACAGTTATAAACATTTTTTCAGGTCCAGTTAGTCCTGTTCATTTTGCATGAAACAGCCGGACGTTATATGAAACGTTACAATAATAAAATCGCCTAAAGTAATATCGTACTGTTGAAGAAATAGAAAATCAAGTCAACTGTAGTGTGTTGTAATATTTTTAAAACAAATGTTCGTTCCAAAAGCTGGTCAATGTGTTTTTTATTTAACCATTTTTTAAATTCGGATCCATAAAATTTCGCTCTTTACATTAGTTCAATCCGATTTTAATTTGTATCATATAAAAGCGCGGGAGGGTGTCGTAACGTTACATGATGTGTCTTTACGAAAGTGGATTTTTGCGAAATCGAACGAAATGGTATAAATTTCAACTTCGTTACAACCAATTTTCAAATTTGGACACGCAAAATTTTGCTAATTACACCGGTTCAAACCAATTTAAATTTGTTTGGCATAAATGCGCGGTAGGGTGTCATAAAGTTGATATATGTTCCGAGGAAAATGTGTTTTTGGGAAATCTAAGAAAATGATTCATAATTTCGGTTTCGTTTTAATCAATATTCAAGTTTGGATACTCAAAATTTCCTTCTTTACAGTAGTTCAAGCCAAATTAGGTTTGTTTGATATAAAAACGCGACAGGGTGTCGTACGGTGTCGTTAGGAAAATATGTTTATTCAAAATTTATGATAATGATTCATAATTTTGGTTCCTTATTAACCATTTCTCAAATTTGGAGGCTCAAATTTCGCTTTTTCAGTTGTTCAAACCAATTTAATAATTTGTTTGATGTAAAAGTAGGGCAAGAAAATGTGTTTTTGGTATATAAATCGAAGAAAATTCAGTATTTCGGCTTCTTTTTCAATTTCAAGTCAATTTAAAGTTTAATATATGCGACAGGGTGTCGTAGGGTGACAAAAATGTGTTTTAGCATAGTTAAAGGTTTTATAATCTCGACTCTTTAACCAATTCTTAAATTTGGACGCTTGAAAATTCGCTAAGGTAGTAGAACGACTAATGGGGTCCCATAAATAGTCCTGTAATTCATTTACGCATTTTTTTAAAAACGAAAATTACATGTCATTTATGAATTTTATACTTTTTCTTCGGGTCCCGAATGTCCATGATCCATCACTAATTGGACTAATTGGACATAATTACTAGTTTCTACGTTAATACTTCACAAAACGGTAGAGCAAGATCAATTTCTTCTCCAACTGTATGACCATGGTCAATAAAATGACCACGAACTTATTCTCCTTCTGCCGCCTGAGATATTTCTTTCCTGTCAAATAAATGTGTTATAAGTTGACAAAACGGTGATAATGACTTTGACTGAAACGTACTTAATGATCTCGATCGGAACGGATCTGGTGAAAAGTAAGAAAAAAAATTGAGAAACGTTAGTGGGTCGCATTACCATATGCTATTGCTGCTGTTACCGCTATCATAACCGTTTTATAGCAGATTCGACTTAAATGCGCTGTAAGTTGTATAAGTATTAATTGAACAGCAATATTATTATGATTATTTATATTATGAAGTACGAGCACATGCCATGCCGGTCGTCATATGTATTTATAATACATATATACCTTCAATAGGCACATTATACCTAACTGTAATATAGAAGATTTATGATTTAATTGTGTTCAAGTAGCAGAAAGATATTCGCGTTTGATCTCGTTGGTATCTTTGCGATCTTGTAGTAATATAATAGTACGTAATGCACGTATTTGTCTGTCATAGTGCAGCAAATAATCGTAAGCAATTTGTCATGAAATATTTACCGGAAGTCTAGCGACAATAACAATTAAAATTTTTAGAGGGGTGTAGAACTACAGAGCGCGTTGTGTTATCGATTACATTATTGAACTGGGCCGCTTGAGGCAGCTCTGCAAACCATTTCTATCTAGACCTGATTGCTTCATTCAGTTCAGCTAATTGGTACGCGATTATTTCTCGATCAAAATTTCGAATTTCTAACTTAACCGTTCGCGAGCATAGAAGTGTTAAAGACGACTCGACCCTGCGGCTTCCTTTGTTAAATACAGTGTAAACTCTATATAACGAACCTTAAGGGACTGAACATTTTCGGCGTTATAACGAGTGGTCGTTAAATGGAGAGAAATAAAAGATATTATTCTACTATTCTATGATGATATGCATTTACCAATATAGTACACATTTTGCACACGAACATTATTATTCATACATTGCGTATAGCCTGTTATCTTCGTCTGATGTTTTTTGCTGCTCCAATATTTTAATTGTATTTTGTTACGTATCTTGCTCATATCTTGAGATATTGCTGGATCAATTTGAAAGTATTTTTTTAATAGTTTCGCTGCATCAAGTGCTTGTTTGATGCTTGGTGGAGGGACAGGATCGTCTTCTTCAACAACGTACATAGCTGCAGTTCTTATCTATTTCGGCAACTTAGAAAGTACTGCTTAATGATTTATAATGCCGCATTGTTGTCGTTAAATAGAGGGAGCGTGACGCTATATAGAGTGTAATATTGTATAGAAAACAATGTAAACCAACCAAAGTCAAGCAATTTCTACGTTTTAAGGAGTTTGTCGTTAAATCAAGTGACGTTATAAAGAGTTTACACTGTATCTCTACTGCTGCTTCCATACTGAATTATCTGACTTCCTACATACTGAAAGCAACGACTTCTTCTAATTTTTCGTTTTCTGTCTTTATATTCACTCTTTCTCTACCATTTCTTCCCTGGCATATCAATATTTTTGTTTTACTTTTATTTATTTTCATGTTGAGTTGCCAATACCATTTCCATTTTATCTAAAACTAAACCCTCCTTGTCAGATGCTAATACTGCTACATCATCTGCAAATCTAAGCATATTAATCTTTTGCTCCTGTATATCTATCTCTAAGGTCCTTAATGATGACTGTCGCGTCTTGGATTTATAATATAGGATAACAGAAAGTATTTGGTCTCCATGGGCCCTAAGCATTTTTTGATTATGTGTACAAACGTGTTAATTGTAAACGTGTGGCTTTTGTTAATTTTTGAGATTGTTTTATATTTTTTTTCACATATTTATTTATCGTGCTATAAAACCTTTCCATGACCTTTTTAAAATATGCTTATACATATATCAAAAAATACAGGTTGCAAATTGATTTTGTAAATATCCCGTTTGGTAGGGAACACCAAAAGTGATGTAAAGGACAATCGTTGTTAATTAAAAGTACGTATTCAATACACGTTTTGAGAAGTATCTCATTGAAACCGTCCTAATTATTTTGACTTGACAAGATACTCCGTCCGTGTTGGTATTTTAATCAGTAACCTGCTGATTTGCAATACCACTGATTTAGTAAAAGGGCACATAAATTGTATGCAATATTCTTGCTAATTAGTCTAAAACTGGAATGTATTTTGTATGTCAGTTATTCATAAAATCAGAGTAATTGTAATTTTAACTTGACCTTTCGTTAATTTGTTTTTAATATTTAGTTGCATGTTTGTAAATTTACATATACAAAATGTTCAGTTACATATGGTGCATCCTTCATGTTGTACATTACTTATTTCGTATTACTATAATACTAGTGACCCGCCCCAGCTTCGCACGGGTGCAATGCTGATACTAAATATATTTTCGTTTTGTTTAGATTATTATCGAAAAGGGGAAATCTTCAAAAGATACCCCCTGAACATACTAAGTATACTACAGCATGTCTTTATATACAACATTCACAGTTTTTTTGTCATTAGACAATACAAACCGGCTTCCCGGCTGGTACCGCCGCAACCGCTATGTCCTGCATTTTAAGTCTGTAATATCTTCGAAAATATTCATTTAAATTACATGCTGGAAAGGGCCATATTGATCTATATTAAATGCATAATGTATTTAAGATAGTTAATTGGATAAGCATTAATGCTGTATTGCCTATAATCGCTTCGTAAATAAGTCATTATTTCTCATAAAAAGTAAAGGATAAAAATGGTTATTGTGGGTTATCCCTAAGAGATAGACATATACCATCCCGGACTTTTTTGTAGACCCTTTTAAGATGTACAATATTGTAGTACATTATTTTGATCTATCTCGTAGGGTTCAGCCACCGTTTACAATGTAAGCGCAAAAAATATGTTTATTTACGGCATTACATTAGAAACCTCTAAAATTATCAGTGTTTTCCTACTATATTATGCATGTATTATACATATAAATCTTCCTCTTAAATCACTCTATCATTTAAAAAAAACCGCATCAAAATCCGTTGCGTAGTTTTAAAAATTTAAGCATACATAGGGACAGACAGCGGGAAAGCGACTTTGTTTTATACTATGTAGTGATATGTAAAAATAAGGAATTTACGGGAATCTTCCGGTAATAATTAGGGACACTTCATGACCTTGGCACTGAAATAATTTCTTTTTGCATTTTGTACATTTAAATCTATTTACATGGTAAAAGTGATTTTCCATCAAAAAAATTTCTTTAATTGATTAAACCAGGATATAATTGAAGAAATAAGTAGACATTGCTTACGTACTTGACAGTAACGGTTTGGTTTTTGCTTTGAAAACTTCCTTGAGGATTTATAAAAATGAAATACATTCTAACCGTGTGTACTTATCGACAGTATTAAATTTCTAGCGTTTTTGTGAAGTGCTAATAGACTTTAGGTGAAAATATATTTGAATTCGTTAGTGGGTGTTGTGCTAATTTAACTCGAATACGGTAAGATGTTTTTTCAACGCTCATAACGGTGATAGGTTTGAACAAACAAAACATCCGGAATCACCTTCTAATTGTAAATAATAAAATACAACATGAACAAGGTTCAAGACAAAAACCTACAGCATACGAATTAAAAAAAACTGATAAATTTAAATAAAATAAATAATTGGCACTGCAAACCTTCGTTTACTTTTTGACAAAATTGATACACTGGTACGTGAACCGGTTCAATTCCCGGTGAGGGAGTAAGCAGCAACAATCTCTCCTCATTAATTTCAGGTTATTTGTAGTGGGTAAAGATAATTCAAAAAATTAATTCACTAATACATTGAATTTAACCCTGCAAAAAATTCAAAGTGTCTCATTGAAACATGTACCCCGCTATATGCAAAACCAGGGATGGGCTGTAGATAAACTGTAAACAGTGACGGTCAATATTTTGAAGAGCGGAAAAAATATTGGGATCCGTCAAATGGGAGGAGCCTAAAAAACATAGTTCCTATAGTGTACCGTGCAATTTCCAAGTTTTTACATTACGATAAAATGATAAGTATTGACACAATATGTAATTGGGCTGACACAAAGCCTCGGAAAGGAAATTTCGTTAAAGGTAAGCGTGTTTTTAATGCCAATCACATTATAAAATTCGGAAATAACAAATTCCGTCAAGTTTACTGCCTACTTTTTACAAACTTCGGATTTTAAAAGTGATTCACGTTATATAATTGATGAGGTGATTCTGGGTGATTATTATATCGTATCATTAGAATTGTGTTAAATCAATTACACAGGAATAAATAATTTCTCACTTTATAATTTTAGTATGATTCTAGTTTTAAATAGTAAGGTTATGGCTGATGGTAAATACTTGCTGAAATATAATCATGTGCATTAAAATGACGTGAACAAATTTTTATTCCGGAATTCACTTCTTTGATACCTACTGCTTTCATCCAAGCTTCTATTAGTTTACTTTTTTCTCTATGTAAAGTAGTTAATGTAGGTGAAGAGTGAAGATCTATGTCTGAAGTGCTATTGCAGCTTTTCACTGAAGATATTAATTTTAATTTGATTTAACTTTAGAAGAAAACTTCGTCGACTCCATCATCAAAAAAATTTCTACACTTTTAATGTGTTTTATTATTTTAATAAACAATTTTATAATTTGCGTGCACAGTTCCTATGTAAATTTTTCCCTCATTCGAGTTATAAATTTTGCCACCAGATGGTGTATGCCCATTTGACGGATCCCAATAGAAATCGTTCAACGGGCGAGGTTTTATTACTACGCAACCCACCGTTATGGCCCATGACATTCTGAATAAGCTATACCACTTGGTTGCTCGAAAAAATCAGTATGCAATTTATGTATATGCATTACGGGTGACAACTTCATGAAGGGTGTGCGTTATTGATTCATTCCTTGGCGACTAAACACTAAATATACTATGAATAGTAATTTATATAAGCATGTCAATATTACAGTGTGCATTTTATTGAAATTGACGTATGTAGCTCATAAAAAAATTCCGTTTCTCTTAGCTGTTTTATTACTCTCGTTTTAGTTTCAGTTATTGTGCTCCTTGAAGTGTGAATTAGGTTAAAATTTTTGTCGACCAAGGAACTTTTGGAACGTCACTCAGGTCTTCAAAAAGTCGTATTTAATCTGGGACTATGCTAAAAAGCATTTTTCGTAGGTATAATCTATAGTGTATAGCAGGTATCCATATTAAGTTCTTTCGTGTTGTACATTCTGCGGTTTTGGCATCAGTGAATAGAAACAATTGTCGTCTAAGCGTATCGACTTCATCGGATTAACATTTCTCAAAAACAAGCCCGACAGGTACTTTCGGATAAATAAAACTCGCTCTTCAACAAATAAATTCAAGTCCCTGTTTAAAGAAAGTATTGTAATGTTTGTGGGTTTAACAATATTAACTTCGAAGATTGATAACTACAAAAACTATTTATTTACACTAATTATTGAAGAACTTAAAAACACTATTAAATTATTTATTACTAAACTTCGGTTATGAATTATTCTATTTATTTACACTACTGTTGATATATCACTATTCACTGCGCTATTTATTTCACTGCTATCACTGTCAATTTATTTCTCGATTCACTTCTGCAACAGTCAATTTATTTCTTCTTCTCTCGGCGATCGTCTGTTCCTGTAAATACTCTTTTGTTTACATTCGGGAACCTTCTCGAAACGTCCGGAAAAGTTTCTTTTTCTTTGAACTGTTTAATTGCTTTCCCAGAACGCAGGTAGGACACGCACATTTACAAATACGGCGCACATGAAGAAAGGCGCCCGCGGCTAGTTGGCGAATTGATACACGTATGCCGGATCGCACACAAACACGCTCGTGCTCGCTACAGTATGGACTTGGCGCGGTGGAAAAGAAAAGGTTAGAAGCGTTCGAAATGTGGGGTTATAGGCGAATGATAAGGATACCGTGGATAGAGAAGGTTAGAACTGATGAGGTATTAAAAAGAATAGAAGAACAGAAGACTCTATAGAAGTCAATAAGAAATAGGCGAGATAGATTGATAGGAAATCTCAGGCATGAAGGTCTAGTCAGAGACATATTAGAGGTAGAAACAGGAGTTAAGAGAAGTAGAGGTAGACTTAGATTAGCTTACTGTTCACAAATAGTTAAAGATGTGGGATGTTCTAGTCTTAGGGAAATGCGAAGATTAGCTCTCAGGATAGGAACGAGTGGAGGTGCGTGTCCAACCAGTCTTAGGACTGACGACCTTATGATGATGATAATGATGTTAACTAATCGTTTAGAACAAGCCTGTTCAGTGTTCAACCTTTTTAACAGTTGGGCGAAATTGAACATTTAAAAATCATTAACGGGCTATTGATGTATTGACGCATTGACGGTTCCTATTTTTGTTGCTTAAGTCTTGTTTTGTGCAACAAAAAAATCAACATTTTAAAATTTACTTGTCGTTCAATAATATAATAAATAGCATTTGCTGCCAAATGGAGAAACAAAATTTTACGTAACAAATTTAAGTCTACGTAATTGGTGTAATCGGTGTGATTTCTAGAATTGTTTTTGTTTTAATAATTTTCCTATGCTAGGCGCCAGCTCAAATCTGGACAGTAATAACAAATCAAATATGTAACGTTATTAGAGGAAATTTCTTTTACGATTTAGATTTGAAAAACTTCACAAACACATGTTGATCCAAAACTACTTAAAATTGAAAGATCAGGTCAGATATTGCGATAAAATCTTCTGTTGATAACAATTTTCGGAAACTTCCAAATTCTTCTGAAGAAATTTGTGACTTTCAAGATATTTTTTCTGCAAAATCAATCATTAAATCACAAGCCACAATGAGATCCGCGGGCCTGGACTTGGACAGTCTTAGAAGGTTTGATGAAGTTAACTAATTATTTTAGTCTCTTTTGGCATATACATACATACGTGAACTACATTTAATCGTGTTGTGAAAATACATTGAACAGACAATGAGAGTATATTGTTGCATTGAAAATAAATTAAAATATTTACGGTTTAAAATGTTTTCGTAAAATTTTTAATTGAAGGTCCGCATACAAATTAGAATCCTTCACTTTCCGTTGAATAGCTAGTAGGTATTGATGTGGCTGCATCATGTATCGTATTATGTATTTAGTTAGGTACATGCCTGTAGTTGTTAGAGAACCTTATTGATTATGCACGGTGATAGTTTCTGTTTCCTGCACCCATACGCACACATCCTGTCTGTTTGAATAGAGAAAACATGGTAAAAAATGCCTTTTTTGCATTTCAATAATGTTAAAGGAAGTAGACTTTGTGCTAGCGTATATTTTTGGGTGAAAACGTAAAAGGTCAATACGTGGTGTGGTTCTAAAAGATTAGCGAATTGAACTTTGCAGTATTAGAAAAAAAAACATTTCTATTTAAAGGATGCTTGGAACTCTTTACGAATAAAATTCGGACCAGCAATAAGGTAATATTGGAGTATTATAGTGTCTTAATAAATTTACTAATTCTTATACCAAATGGCTTAGCTGAGAAGAGAAATAAATATAAAACAAAACGGAATGCTTAGAAAAAAAAAGACGAATATTTACTACGTAAAGTGTATGTTTAATCTAGAAAATTAGAAACTAGTTTTTTCCTACTGATCTTAGTCAGGACAAATTTATCAAGTTATTGTATTTTCGATGATCTTTGACACGTATTGAGGACATCAACGTTAGCGAATCCGCGGGTAAAAGCTTGTGATTTTATTTTAAACCGATTGCGACTGACCAATAGGAGATTTTGTATTTGTAGATTTTGTATTTGTAGATTTTAGTTTTGCGGTATCGATTGTTGCAACCGGCACACTATTAGTCACCTAAGACGGTAAAACTACTGTAAAATCATCGACAATGTCACTATGAGCCAATTCAAAAAATTTCCACTAGCTACTCTACTGTAAAGCCGGAGGGTAGAGCCAGCGCCGGCCTTATTAGCCTTCATGGGCACTTTTTTTATAGCGCCATTTGCAAATATATAGTTTTTCCAGGTTTGAGAAGAGAATCTCGTTTATTGCGTTACCGAAGTTTTCTAATATCAATAATATGATACTAGTAAGTCGAAAGTAATTAAATCCTTATTTGATTTTAAAGCATTTGATATGTGGTGTCAAAGCCGAATGTTGAGGGTACTGTGGATTGAGAAGGTTAGAAATGAAGAGATATTTGAAAGAATAAAAGAACAAACGACTCTATGGAAGTCAATAAGAAATAGGCGAGATAGGCTGGTAGGACACCTTCTTAGGCATGAAGGGCTAGTCAGGAAGAAGAAATAGGAGTTAACAGAAGTATAGGAAGGCTTAGATTAGATTACGGTTCGCAAATAGTTAAGGATGTAGGAGGTTCCAGTTTCAAGGAAATGTGAAGATTATTTCAGTATGGGAAAAAGTGTAGGTACGTGTCCAACCACTCACTCTTAGTACTAACGACTTTATGATGATGAATTCATTTAGATGTAAAATCAATTATGCAGTTTATGTTAACTTAAAAAAATTTGAAATCGTCTTAACACTCCCCAGTGATAATTATCACTAAAATTACATGTATTGTATATTCTTGTCGAAACCTCTGCGAATAGTATTCTCAACTTACATTTCAAAACAGATTCATGTGATTCTGTTTGCCGCGCTTCCGACAAATTAGCTCAACTCCATTAGAATCAATGAAATTTAATTTTTTCTTCGCTGTTATTTTTGGTTCCTCATAGTGCGTGTTGGCTTTTACTATCCGATCCGGATCGTTTAGCTTCAATCGTCGTTCCAACCATCCGACAACAGTTTTATCGGCTTCGTGGATAACCGGCTTTATTTAACTTTTCTGTACTTTCATGTTCTCGATTGGACTTTTAATAAATGAATGAATGGTTGAATTAAGGAGTGAATGGCCGAGCTGTGGGACTTTTAAGTACGTACATACGTGCCTATTGTACACATACTGTATCGTTTATGGTTCTTCCACCTGTTGTAACTCCCAAGGAACCGAGAAAGTATGTGCTGTGTACGATGTTGTTTTTTTTTTAAATTTTTTGTACCTTTTTTAATATGTTGCTGCTGTTTACCGTACATATTTAACGACAATATGCGTAACGGTTACTTTAATGGTTATCTAACGTTACTTAATACATGTTCGTGTAATTATTACGCTATTTGGGATATTATTGGACAGCTGCTTTGGTCAATTATCCTGTTTTTGCATTTTCTCGAAAGTCGCGTTTTGCTTCATTGGCTAATTAATTTCATTAGTAATAACGCATGGAGGAAAATTGAAACAACAACTGTTTAGCAACATTTTGTAGATGTGTAATTGATTTTTTCTAAATGATTACGGTTTTAGAAAAATAGCAAATTTGCGTATGTTTCTTAATATCCTTTTGTCGGTCAAATTAATTTATTTCGCTTATCATGTTTAAAATGATTGTATCGACTTTACTGATTGTATAAATTACCAGTCATAATTATTTTCCATTGTTACCGAACATAATGGTCACATTCATCTTCTATGTGGACATTTTAAATGAATAATTAATCATGAATAATTTCTTATACGGGGTTGGATTGTAGAAGTGTATGTTGCAATTTATTTTATTCTGTTTACGGTTTTTAATGTTTTAAATACTTTGAGCAACCTGTAATCTTGAAATTTGATTTTGAATTAGTTAAAACTCAATAGAGTTCTTGATTTGTCGAACTACCTGATGATTAAAACGTGCAATAAAAGAATGAAATCTAGAAAGGAGGAGTTAGAGATAGGTTTAAATAGATTGGAAGAAGTGTTGACAAAACAGTACTGTATGAAAATAAATAAAAAATGCTTGCAAACGGTTAATTTAGAAATTCAAAAAAGATTGGTGTATGTTTGAAGCACGACGCTGTACGGGTGCGAAACATGGACGGTGGGCGCGGCGGAAAACAAAAGGTTAGAAGCGTTCGAAATGTGGTGTTATAGGCGGATGATGAGGATATCGTGGGTAGAAAAGGTTAGAAATGAAGAGATATTGGAAAGAATAGGAGAACAGAGGACTCTGTGGAAGTCAACAAGAAATTGACGAGATGGGTTGGTAGGACACCTTCTCAGGCATGGAGGTCTAGTCAGAGACCTGTTAGAGGCAGAAACAGGAGGTAGGAGGAATAGAGGCAGACCTAGATTAGATTACTGTTCGCAAATAGTTCAGGATGTGGGATGTTCTAGTTTTGGGGAAATGCGAAGATTAGTTGAGGATAGGAAAGAGTGGAGGTGCGTGTCCAGTCTTAAGACTGACGACCTTATGATGATGAATCGGAATTTTTAATTAAAGTCACCAGTCTTTTGATGTATCGAGCATGATTAAATGTCAATATTTGGTTGTTGTAGGATCATATACAGCAGGGACGCCGGAGTGTTTTGAAAAAGTGTGTTTAAAGGTTGAATCTTAGGTTAGTCTGGAGGGAGGGTAGACTAATTAGGTGTGTTCATTTCAATTTTTTATCACGGTTTGCGCATGTGAATTTTTCAAAAACTACGTAAAAATTTCATGTGTTAAATTCCACAAATGAAATCTTTAGGTGTGTTGATCTGTAATATGACACCTTTGATATACAAGATGTGGTAGTCGCGGTGGCCATACGCCCTTTGACGAAATTATTAGTTTAAATTTGGTTACTGTGACAGAAAGAATCCTTCTATTGGCGTGTGTGAAGTGCTAATGTAGGTTAGGTTAAGAGAGTATTTCCTGATTGGACTCGGAATTGTTATGCATGAAGGAGTTAGGTTAGGTTGTGATGAACAAGATTCCTTTGATTGACATTTGTGAAACGCTATGGAGTATTATGGTCTTAAGTTAAGTTATGCTAAGAGAGTATTCCTTGATTGGCTATTTAAATATGTACTTACTTGTAAGTCTCGGTTGTTGACTCGGTTTTTTTTTTGGTGTAGGATTAGATTTAATTGCCGCTGTTTAAGTATAATTTTGTCGTTACTATATAAGTGTAATAAAAGAACACGACAACTTTCTTACCTCTTCTTTTACTATTATTATTTTCTGGTCATAGTTTTGTGTTCCATTCACGAGATCTAATGGTACTTTCGAAGATGAAATGCCGAGATGTTATGTTCTATTATGATTGTTTATTAGATCGAAACCGTCGTGAGGCAAAAATTATATACTTTCAAAGGTTAAAATATTTTATACCACAATTCTATATTAACGTTTCCGGTTGTATGCGCTACGGCCAAAACAGAATCTCAGTGGAATTATTATTATTTTACTTATAATAGAAAATTTTCATTAATCATATTTAGTATCTAGGTAACATTGCAACTTTTGTCAGTTTTAGCCAGATTTAATTAAATGGCTAGTTTGTAATTTAACGTTGCTGACAGGGGCGCAACAATGTTACAGTTTGACTGGGTGCTCCTATCATAATACTATAAATATTTGTATAAGCTTAAAAGATCGAATTCGGCTGTTCATTTACGAGCTTGGTCTATTTGAGCCGAACTTTCAAGTTGGGTTATTATCTGAATCGACTGGAATTGACTGGGTGCCCAACCCAATCGAGTGGGTGCTCAGATACCCGTGGACCCCCTCCCCTTTTTGCGCCCCTGGTTGCTGATATCGAACGCAATCGCTTCCGCCTTTAAGTAGGCCTTTTAGTATCATCCAACCAGGTTCTTAGCGTAATGAGAGCATTTACTGCAGAGCGGTCTTTTCTAAATCCAAACTGGAAAAATGTTCTTCCAGATATCCTACCAGCCTGTTGTTTACAGCGCTTTGGTATAACTTTTCGATCATATCTAACAAGCATATGGGTTAATACTTCCCCTTGTTTCCGTCTTCGCAGGCCAAGACCAGAATTGCCTTCTTACAATCAGGTGGCATCTCGCCTATCATGTAATAGTATCAAAATACCTACAGGAGTTGGGTTATTATCTGAATCGACTGGAATTGACTGGGTGCCCAACCCAATCGAGTGGGTGCTCAGACACCAGTGGACCCCTCCCCCCTTGTTGCGTCCCTGGTTGCTGATATCGAACGCAATCGCTTCCGCCTATAAGTAGGCCTTTTGGTATCATCCAACCAGGTTCTTAGCGTAATGAGAGCATTTACTGTAGAACAGTCTTTACTGAATCCAAACTGGAAATCGGGAAAAATGTTCTTCAAGATATCCCACCAGCCTAATCATATCTAACGAACATATGGGTTAATACTTCGTTTGGTTTCCGTCTTCGAAGGCCCAAGGCCAGAGTTGCCTTCTTACACTCAGGTGGCATCTCGCCTATGCTGTAGTAGTATCAAAATACCTACAGTATTAGCTGGGGGATTTCCTGTGCGACATCTTTATGAGCTCCATGGTGATACCACCTGGAACAGGAGCCTTACTTGTCTTCATCTCTCTCGCTGCTTTTTGTATGTCGTTAAAACTTATCAAAGTATCGGTTGCGTGCTATTCAGGTTTATCCCATTTTTCCGCCTCGCACTCTAGGAATAACAATGGCTGAGAGCTTGCTCTGGGGACGGCTCGATTTTCTTTTTGGTCCTTAGCCTCCTTTTTACGATTTTGAAGGCGTCACCCCAAGGACTTACTTTCAGTTGTTCCAGGATGGTTTTTCATTTCTGCCTCATGGCCTCTTTCAGATGAAACCCCTGAGAGATTCCGCATGTGACATAGATGGCGTCGCAAGCTGAATATTTCTTGGGCACCATTGGAAGCTTCGGTAATTCGGAGGGTCTTTCTATGGAGTATTTTATCCCTCTGCAAGGCGATGTTTTGATTCCAACAATACTTACGCTTATGATATCATATTCTTACTCTCTCTTCTGTCGGAAAGCCTGATTACTCCCTTTTTATGTAAGGTCCAAAGTCCTTCCTTTTGTATTCCAAACGTATTATTGGAAGGTCAGCTTAAAAATGCATATTCCTTTCAGTAAAATATTATAGCTGGGACCCTCCTGCTACATCACCTTACGTATAGTTGTATCTCCTTCCTCCATAATATTACTAACGATCAAAGAGAATCAAAGGTAAACCTACATAAGATTACTGTTCACAAACAGTTAGGGATGTTCTAGTTCTATTTTGGTTCAGGATAGATAAGAGTGGAAATGCGTTCAACCCAGTCTTCGGGCTGGCGTCCCTATGACGATGAATAAAAACGCCCAGAAAACCGAGGTCGGGTCGATCAGAGCCGGTGATGTTGAAATTTTATTTTGCTCCGAGCAACGTTGATAATTCATAATAGTTTCCAGAGAGCAGAGAATAATTCTCCTTAGAAATGCATGTCAACCTAAAGGGGAAAACAATGCCTTTATGGTAATGAATACGTTTTGCATTGTATTTGCAAGTAATGTGTGTGATATCACAATTAAAAATTACGTCCTCGATGAATTGCATAATGTAATCGGAAATTAATTGGTTGGTACGACGACTGCGTGTGTATTTGCATTTAGGCACATGGAAGCATGCGTGCATGTACGGTAATTATTATTGGCAAGAGTAATTCTTTTAAGGCCGTGCCACATTAAACGATCACAATGAACTTTAGAAATGATATTATGCGAGAATAATGATAGACATTCTCGCTCGAATCAAGGTTACGAAAGATGGTGGTGTGCAGGACAATTATGAGACTTATGATTATCTCGATTGCGATGATGATGATAATGACGATGACAAATGTCGGGCGAAATAAGTCTCGCTCTATAAGACGAAGGAAGATCGTACCCATGTATGTACCCAGGAGCGCAACCAGTCAATCATCCATCTTGACCGTGACGTCATTTGATTGCTCGCTTCCTGAAATTATTATCGAATTAGTTGCGGTACACTTCCACTTTAATTTCGTAACTTTTTCTACCTGTCGTGTCGCCTAGAATATTTATTTTGCACGTACCTACAATATTTGATAGTGATAAGTAGAAAAGGTCTCGGTCTTGACCTACAACTTGCATTTTTGGTAGCAAAAATGGGACTACAAATGTAGAAAGTATAAGTACCTTGATAAGGGGGTTGAACACCACTAAAAAATAACAGAAGTTTTCGATAAAGCATTGAAAATACATCGTTGATAATTTCAAGGTCATTAGGAGAATTGTTTTAAGAGATTATAAATGGATAAATTAACAAAGCATCCAGCATTCGGGCGCCATTTCCGGTATCCGTATTCGACATCCGGATATATTTTACCTGTATCCAAGCCTACCTTTTTTTTATGTTTTCCGTGGAAGAGGGGAAATCTTCCAAAGATACCTAGCCATCCATACGACTGGGTAGTGTCGGATTCCCGAGGAAGAAATCCTCGGACCTACCGACTAAAACCCCTCTACCTCAGGCCGTTCTAGGACCAGCCAGGGTCCTCTTCAGCCGATCCTAGCTTTGGCACCTGTATATATACCTATTATTTATAATATTTTAGACGACTTGTTATTGATTAGTGACATACTCATTTCTAAGAACTCGGTTTCACGAAAATATATTTAGTATTCATATGGTGTGCATTTTAGTCACATATTCGTGAGCTGTTTGACTAGTCGTTTTGCACTCTTTTTTAATTAATGAAGAATGCCGAGACCTTTAATTTGTTGTATGACATATGAAGAAGGTAAGCCACTGATTTTGAGTCATCATCATAAGGTCGTCCGTCCTAAGACTCTCCTATCCTGAGCTAATCTTTTTTTTCCTAAAACTAGAACATTCCTTATCTTGAACTATTAGGTATTTACGAATCGTAATCTACTCTAGGTCTACCTCTACTTCAATTAACTCTTGAGGAGGTATCCTGCCAACCTATCTCTCCTATTTTTTATTGACTTCCGTAGAGTTTCGAAGGCTTCTAATGTGTTCTTTTCCGCCGCTCCCATCGTCTATGTTTCGCACCCGTACAGCGCCACGCTCTATGCGTACACTTTTTTATTGGGTTTCTAAATTAACCGTTCGCGAGCACAGAAGTGACTTCTTTTTACTGAAGGCGATTCGACCCTGCGTTATCCTCTACTTTATATGCCTACTACTCCTTCCGCCCTGGCTTATCTGACTTCCTAGATACTGAAAATCAGCCACTTTTTTACATTTTTAAGCATATTTAATTTCTTGTCCCATTTAACATTGTCAAAAGCGTTTTCTAAATCTACAAATCCTATATACGCATTCTTTCCTTTTTCTATCGTTTTCTCTATTCTTATCCGTAAAGCTAGAATGGCCTCCCGCGTTCATCTATTTCTTCTAAACCCAAATTGATCTTCCCCTAATAATTCTTCCGCCATTTATTTCATCCTTTTCTGTACAATTCTGGTTAAGGTTTTTAACGCATCGGAAGTTAAGATTATTGTTCCTGTCTCGTAAATGTGGATTAAAGATACGATCTCTAACCTCTTATCCTGCATGTTTTAGAATTTCCGCCTGTATTACATCTATACCTGGCTCATTATTATTCTTCTTCTAAGTTTTTTACAAAAAAATTAACTCACCGTTTGATTCTATTTGAGTAACAAAATAATTATTGTGGTTCAGTAAAACTTTTGTAATTTAAACGTGTTTTTCTATGTTAATACGTAGAAGCAATACCTAGAAGATCCATCAGCTCAATTAAAATTGACACCCATATACTCGGGTTTCATTGTTTATGAGAATCATACCATCTAAACAAACATTTCGTTCTATTCGTCCACGCAGTAGATAGTTGTAATAATGTGTTTTTTCCGGCATTTGATTGATTGTGCATGTGGTTGTTCGTTCTACCAAAAGAACATTTATAGTAACGTATGTTTCAATAATGTACAATAATAATAATAATAATAAATAATAATAAAAAAGCTTTTACGTATGCTAAAGTTATGGCAAGGCGGCATGCGCCACTACACGTCTATTATCATATGCCGTATTATTATCCTTATTGTACTCTACATTGTATTCGGTTATTATAATAAATCGCTGTTAGCATTTATTACCCTTTTAATATTAACGTACTAATTCATAAATAATGCACAGTTGACGTAACCGTCTATAATAGGCAAATTTAAACTGTTTCAACTGTAATATACTAAGTCAATCTTTTAAAACTGCTTTATTGTATTATTAGTGGCAACGTTTTTAACCGTTATTTTAAGAACCAACTGCTGGAAAATTTATTCATAACAATGAAATTGTTCGTATAATCGTAAGCAACTCTTTGATTACTTGGGGGGTTGTTCGTAAATAAACGTAAGATTAACAGAAGGGGGTCATTCAATCTGAGGGTAAGTTAAAATTTCATTATTAGGTAAATCAGTTTTATGGTAGGAGCTTCAACTACTTCAATCTAAAGTATTCTAAATCGCCCCTTCTCTTTTCTCTGCATACCGGTAGGGCAAAACGTTCAGTGAACATAGAAAAAACATTTTTGAAGTGAAACTTCCATATAGGCGACGGGGTATTACGATTTTTTCTGTCACGAAAAAGCGTTAGGGCCGCGTGGTTGTGGTAGTCGGTATATCGCGGGGTGAGAGGCGGCAGCGGCGGTGGGAGAAAAAGGCTGGCGGCGGCGAAGAGAGGGTAACAGCTGTATTAGATGAATATAATGCGCAATCGCGCAGAGAGCGGGGGTCCGCTAGAGTCCCGGCGGCGTGTGCTGTGCTAAGCTGTTGTTTTCTTACCTCTTATCTTCACGAGGCTGGGCATCATTGCTTCTATTTGCGGTCTGTGTAAAAACCAAATCATAATTTGCAGTAAACCTGTGAAAACGAAATGTGTTTTGGGACACATAGTAGGAGTGAAACTTCAATACAGACAAGTGGAAAAACGAATCGCAACAAAATTTTTACTTCAAGTTTTACGGTCAGATTGTTAATGTACTTCTTGTCCAATTTGAAAACCTATCCGTAAAAATTCAAGTAAAAATTTTGTCCGATTTTCAAATTGGACAAGTACATTAACAATATGCCATCCTCGGCATATAAGCACCCCCTCTCCTAGTTTTTGGGTAAAAATTGGGTATTCAAGAATATCCGCTGTATAAAAACACCTTCTTAATTTCCGGCGTGGTTCAGAGGAGTTACCCGCCCATCAGCATTAGTAGCCGGTGGGAACGAAACACTTAAAACTTTTTTAGTTTTTTGTCCATATTCCAGATGACGTATTAGATATCTCGCGCCCAGCTGTTAGAAGTTAGACTATTGTTGTTTAATAATGGAAATTCTAACAAGTCACTGATTTTTATGTATACCTAATTTTAATTTCTCGTGATTTTGCGTATTTTAATACGACCGTTAATCATAACGTTTCGTCTTTACAGAACTGGAATTAGTTTTTTGTTAATGAGACTAACATGTATACGAAAATGTTGCATGTGTTATTAAATAGCGACCATGTAAGTTAGTGTCTCGAGGTTGCAAAATAACCGTTTACCGTTTTAAGCATGTAGATGAAGAGGGAATTAATTGTAACGGTGTAAACTGGACTATATAATAAATACTTATACAAATAAGTATAAAGTTTAATTTGTGTCCTACTGTTTCCTAAAAAAGTCTGACATTCAATTCAGTTTATGGTTTAAACTATTAATTGATATAAGTATGTAATATGTACATATCTCAATAAAAATTTCATCGTTCGTCAGTATGAATTTTCAGATTTCTGAAGCCGTAGGTTGTAGTAGCCGAAATAATTTTTTATTTTCTTGGGTTGGGTCACATATCATTAGAATGAGTTGTCGGACTTGGCAACCAAATTACACAAATAAATAAAATATTTTAAGTATTCAGTTCGAAGGTTTTTGACTGTAGTTTACTGCATTGTAGTATTATTGATATGGATTCTACCCGTCTTATCATCTCCTGAAGGTTAGGTATCGGGTTGGTGCTTAAATTATGAAATTTAATCAGAGCAATGGCTCAAGTTACTATTGGTATCTTGAACTTAAATCAAATGAATAATTGATAGAACAACATACGCTGCATGCTAGGAGCTCTATGGGGCAAGGTTTTTATTTTCAACCATATTACGTTATGATTTTGGCAACCCCTGAAAGTGCCTACCGGAGCGGGTGTCCCGGTTTGCCCTTGTTAGATCCGGGGCTAAGGAAAACAGAAAAACGAAGCGGTTAGGTTAGGTACAAGAGGTTATTGTAGGAAGAGATAACACGAACGAAGTGCTTATACTTCCTGATCTGAGATTGTAAGTGTTAATGCCGATTGGCTTAAAAATAGCATATTCAAGGGGCCGTCCTTAAAATACGTTTGCAAATAATTAGGAGGTAGGGGTATTGCGTAGGCTGCTGGGACATGACAATGGCGGTGGGGGATATAAGGAAATGTGGCGTTTGCAGTTCATTAATTTTTTTCTTAACTTGGCAGTTCGTAAAATTTTTTATTTTGGTAGAAAGTCATCCCAGAGTCTGTAAATAAACATATGGATAGTAGAATTAATGTTGTAGATTTATATTTTTAATCACATCAAGAAATTGTTTATAGCGCTCTTTTTAGTTTTATCTTTGTAATTAAAGATTTTGCGACATCATATTTTTTGACTAATGTCAGTATACATGGCTTTTAGCCCGGGGATTTACATCAATGGCTTAATGGAAGCAATCTTCTTTCCTTTTTTTTTTTGGTGTTTTATTTATTTAACAGCTACCAATGCTAGTGTGCGGACAGTTCCCTCGGATAACTCCAGAATGTATGGCGGAAGGCCCTCTTCAGCATTCCTTAATGAATCGTAGGAATGGGTGGATGGTGGTTAGCGTGAGAAAAAAGAAACGTAAGAAAATTTTGAGCAGGGGTAGACAAACCTGCTACAATGGTTTCTAGGGCGTCTCAATAGTCGGCCAGAACGAAATTTTGATTTTTAAGGCCAATGAATATTCGTTTAATATCCAAGTACATTCAGGCAGCGTATTAAATATCCGGTTTTTCTTTATGTACCAGGGCGGTTTTATGTCAGTGACTTTTTGAATAAGAGGATTTTTTTAGCAGCGTTTTTCCAATTTTTTTTATCCCTTCCGAATAATAGGTTTCCTCAAGGTCTTCAAAATAGACATAAGATTCAGTGATGACCTCTTCATTTGACCGAAATCTCTTACCGTAGGGGGCTAAATCGCGAGAACATGCTGGATAGGACACCAGTTCGTAGCCCAAATGACGAATTTTTGCTACGGCGACTACCCGCGCATTGTCCTAGTGAAAAAACATTATTTTCTTTGTCAAATGCAGTCGTTTTCGCTTCAAATCAATCTCGAACATATCCAATAGCTCTGAATGGTAATCAATGTGAATGACACCGCGTACATCCCATGATCTTGTTGGTCGATAGACCAACTTGGGCTTTTTTAGTGCACGTTACCTTGGACAAGTCTACTCCTTTGGCTGTTATTTGGTTGGTGGATCCGTGTTTCGTCTACGATTGTAAAACCACGCAAAAATTCCTTCAGATTACGGTTGAACATCGCCAAATACACAGGTGGTACTTGACAGGAGCTAAGTTGAATTTAATGTTAGTCCTATTTTATCACTGTCGTACTTCAAATAAATTATATCTTTGGTTTATCCACAGAATTATTTGAGATAATAAAAGAAATGGAAGTTTTAGAACCTCTGGCATATGAGCCGATTCGTTACGATAAGATAAATGTATATGTGCACACATACGATAATAACCAAAGCGACTTTAGGCTATAAACAAGCACTTTATGTAACAGCACGAGTCGACCATTTAGATATTATCGTTTAAAATTCAAATTGCTAAAGTCTGCAAAAATGGCATCAAGGTTTTTGTTGAGCCAGACGGTCGGTTAGTTTGTGCTTATATTAAATTGCAATTATTATCGATTCGAATGCAGAAATCGAACGAGTTCATAAACGTCGAGCTTGGACCATTTCGTACGCGTTACGAGCAACAAAACAGACGCGAAATGAAAGAGAAATGAAGGCGAAATTGTTTTTTAATTTCTTGCGCTGATAAACTGTTGATAGGATACGATTTGTAGTAGCGAATAATGGGGAATTAATTCAAAAAGGAGGTCCCGTGGCCTAATAAAGGTAGTAGAAGTACATAGATTAAAAGTAAAATTGTTTTTAAACCGTTCATATCCAATTTATTGCCTGACCATGATAAAGCCAGACAGGGAGGAGTGTACTTACTGTTTTTCACACGTGTCTGCATTTATAAATGTTTCTAATACATACACGGAGAAAATGAGAAAAGAATATTTATCTAAATATTAAAGCGATATTTACAATTTATCCCACTAGTTCGTTTCTTCGTAAGCGAGAATAATAAAAATTACAATTTGGACCCGGATTTGTAAAAATAAAATCCCAGCAGAAATAAATTTACTTAGGTAGTTTAATTAATATTACAAATTTAATTGTAGTAATTATGAAACTTGAAATAATTTTTAAACAAACTAAAGAAAAATTGAGATTATTACAAGTTACCTAATAAATTCTACTATTTCTACGGCAAATTCAATTGTAATTTTTGCGTTGTCATAAAAATTTAGTTTTCTCCGTGTAGTTTAAAAACTTTTGTCACAGTTCTGTTTTTTATTTGCAGACTTATCGAGATTAAAATAAGTTATTTATAAATAAATATCTCACTTTAAAATCAAATTTAAATTAATATCAAATATTGAGGTCTGCAATCCCTTGGAACTATGAATAAATCAAACTCGTAAGGGGATCTAAACCTACAGGGTACTTGCCGTTGATCTAGAATCATAAAATTTGGCAGGAAGCAGGTAGCACAAGTAAAGGGGAAAATTCGAAAACCGTGTAGCTACAAAAAAATTTTTTTTTTTAATTGTAATATTGTAATTATACGTTTTGGAGACTGATTTTGGGGGAAACTTAAAACATACTCGAAAAAAGTCTTAAAACACGCTAAAAAAGTCTTAAAAGGTACTCGGAAAAAGTCTTAAAACATACTCGGAAAAAGTCTTAAAACATACTCGAAAAAAGTCTTAAAACACGCTAAAAAAGTCTTAAAAGATACTCGGAAAAAGTCTTAAAAGGTACTCGGAAAAAGTCTTAAAAGGTACTCGGAAAAAGTCTTAAAACATACTCGAAAAAAGTCTTAAAACACGCTAAAAAAGTCTTAAAAGATACTCGGAAAAAGTCTTAAAACATACTCGGAAAAATTCTTAAAACATACTCTAAAAAAGTCTTAAAGGGTACTCGGAAAAAGTCTTAAAACATACTCGGAAAAAGTCTTAAAACATACTAGAAAAAAATCTTATACGAACTATTTAAAATCATAATTTTAGTCAACTGATTTAAGTCATCTTAACCCTGGTAATTGAATATGTTGTGCATCTTCATTGTGTGTAATTTTTCTTTTCTCTTTTGTTTCAGGGTGATTACATCCGACATCCGGTTTTGTACGAGTTGTCGCACAAGTACGGTTTGCAGACGGAAAACCTTCCGGACTCCTTACTTCCTTGCAAGCTCGAAGAATTAAAGGAGGTGATTAGACGTGAAATCCGGAAGGAATTGAAAATAAAAGAGGGAGCAGAAAAATTGCGCGAAGTGGCTACGGACCGGAAGTCCTTAAGCCACGTAGCCACGATAGTCAAAAATGCAAACTCGAAACTCGCGGAACTCAAAAATGAACTCAGCGAACTCGAGTCGCAGATCATTTTGTCGCAGGGACAGAGCACACCCTCTACACCCCCTACCAATGGTGGTAAGTTGATGTTTTTTTTTTTATTTTAATTTCTCGTTGTCACATTGTTCAAAATTTTTATCGTTTTTATCGTTAGTAGAAATTAATTTAATTTAAATAATCAGTTAACGAATTGTTATATATACTTATTTAAATTTTATTTACTGAAATGTAATATGGCAGTTTGAGTGTTACATCATTAGAATCCATTTGTTGTGCGTACTTTTGAATTCGACTCAAACAAAAAATACTTTTTTAATGGTAAAAAGGTGGATGATTTTCGATATTTAGGCGTCAGGTAACTCAGGATGGAAAGGCGCCAGATATATAAAACAGAGTAGCGCAAGGTGGTTGGGTCACTTTTAACAAAAAGAAATCACTTTCGTACCCCGAGTTCGGCTCATTATGGGTACGACTCTGTATGGGTATGAAACGTACATGGTGGGTGCTGTGGAGAAAAAAATGTTTGAGATATGGCGTTATAGATGGATGTTAAAAAAACCGTGAGCAAAAAAGGTAGGAGTAGGAGAACAGATTAGATTACTCTTGAAATAGTTAAGGATGTGGGTTGTTCTAGTTTTAGGGAAATGCGAAGTTTAGCTCAGTCTTAGGACTGATGACCTTATGATGATGAGGAGAACAGACAGTGTTATTGTTGTTAAGGAATAGGCGAGACAGTTGGTAGGACATCTTGTCAGACATGATGGGCTAAATAAACAGGAGTATAGATACCAGGAGCATAGGTAGACCCAGATTAGGCTGCTAATCGTAAATAGTTAGAGATGCAGATTGATCTCGTCTTTGAGAAATGCGAAGATGTGCTTAATATAGAAGGAAGTGGAGGTTTCTGATGATGAATTGTAAATGTTAAAACAACGTCAAGGTAGCTGGTAGGACACCTTCTCAGGCGAAAAAAGAAGTCACTTCTATGTTCCCGAACGGCAGATTTAGAAATTCCAAAAAGATTGTTAAAGATGTATGTTTGGAGCGCGGCGCTATACGGGTGCGAAACACGGACGGCGGCTGCGGCGGAAAAGGATAAGGTTAGAAGCGTTCGAAATGTGGTGTTACAGGCGAATGATGAGGATATCGTGGATAGAGAAGGTTAGAAATGAAGACGTATTAGAAAGAATAGGAGAGCAGAGGAGTCTAGGGAAATCAATAAAAAAATAGACGGGATAGGTTGGTAGAACACCTTCTCAGGCATGAAGGTCTAGTCCGAGACATATTAGAGGAAGAAACAGGAGGAGGTATCAGTAGTAGACGTAGACCTTCATTATATTACTGTTCGCAACAAGTTAAGGATGTGTGATGTTCTAGTTTTAGGGAAATGCGAAGATTAGCTGAGGATCTGAAAGAGTGGAGGTGCGTATCCAACCAATCTTAGGACTGACAACCTTATGATGATGATGGTAGGTTTAAAGTAACTACTGTAGAGCCGTAAGGAGGGATCCGAGTCGAGTCTTCTAAATACGTAATTCGTTTTCAAAATCAGGATCGATCTTGCTTTCGAATATTTCAGTATTCCTGATGCGACGCTGATATTATAGTACAGAACTAATTGATATTCTTATGCGTTTATTGTTGTCTTAATAGAGGCGTTTGAAGGTCAGTTCCGTTTAGCGTTGCGTTTGCTTTCTTAGCGCAGATGCAAAAATATTAGTGCGAATTCGACTAATCCTATGTATTATCTCGCTTCATCTTCGGGTATCCCGTTGCAGGAATGTGGTAGAATGGCAACGGGAAGGCCAAGGTACGGCCGATCCGTTATTATTGACCTGGTGACAAGTGCGCAGATCGTCAGGTATTTGTGATACAGTCGCTCTCTGATGGAATTTCTTCTTATAAATAATTTATGAACGCGTGAGTGTACCATTACCATAACTACAGGGTGATACCGACCGCGACTTCCTTTTACTTACTTATTTACGTATTAACCAACGGGCTCGTTTGCGGTGATGTTAATTGCTCGAACATCGTCACGTTTTGAATTGAACTGGAGTTTCCTAACCCAGAAAGGAAACATTGCGCTCAAAATAGTTAAATTAATTTGAGTTCACCTTTAACATAATGAATAATGTGTGCATTGAATGAACGCATTCGTAAAACATGCAGTTTCTGTAAACAGTCAGAATGAATGGATTACGTATTACCTATATTGCTATTGTTGCTTTTGTATATTCGGTATTTCAGTCTAATGCAATTCCGATTATTTTCTCAACTTACGGATTTTCCAGCAGGTGTTGCCACCTGCAGACCTCATAGAATAAATGAACCAGCTGAAAGGACAAATTTATATTTGAGTAAGTTTCAGGTAAAACCAGAAGTGTACAGTACTCCTCGTGTTCTTTTAACACTTATCGAGCATAGAAAATTGTTCATATTTGACGATTCATCGTGAAAATCGGTACGGTTCTGTTCTAATCACGAAAATATGTCAAGAATTGTGACATCTGTAGCGTGTTTTGCAATATTGGACCAAGCATGGCAAAAGTTCGGTAAGCGAGCTTGCTCCACGAGAGGAAGCCAATGTCAATACCATGAACAACATTTATTGCCCTTGTTTTTAGTGTTTGAAACGTTCTACGATGTTAATTTTCTGCAAAATTATTGATTTTTATGACCAATACCAATTGATGAATCTGGATATTGAAGCATTTCCACACAGCTTGGTAAAACGTTAATGTACCGAACCTTGGCAGTAGAGGATTGGCTGAATATTGGTTCAATATCGACTAGAAATGCTGGATGTGGGCTGAAGAGAGATCGAAGATGGAAGGAGTCCTGAAGAAACTCGCCTCTCGTGCTAGCGAAATATCCAACTTTCTCAATAGATGTTGGTGTCATAAAAAATCAATAATTTAGCAGAAGATTAACATCGTAGAATGTTTCAAACACTAAAAACAAGTGTAACAAATGTTGTTCATGGTATTAGTATTAGCTTCTTCTCGTGGAGCAAGCTTGCCAACCAAACTTTTGCCATGATCGGTCCAATATTGGAAAATCTTAGATCAAGCTTAATCTTGTCGTTACTTCCTGTATGCACAGGTGATCTGATCGCACTAAAACACGCTACAGATATCACTATTTTTAACATATTTTGGTGATTCCCTTTATTAGAACCTAACCCTACTGATTTTCATGATGATTCGTGAAACGAACAATTTTCTACTATATCAACTCGTTTCTTCATGCTTGATAAGTGTTACAAGAAACCGAGGAATACTGTTCACTTCTGGTTTTATTAAGAGTTACTCAAATCCAAATTTAAGGATTCCCTAAAATCTGAATTTTTGTGAAATTGGACATTTGTTGAATAGTTTTCCGTAAATTTGTATCATCCGGTATATACACTACATATACACATAGTTGTATGGCAACATATGTCCAGTTGTGATTTGCATTATTAAATCGATAAGGTGGACAACACCATCCGGCATGCCATGATTAATTAATAGCCTACCTCTTCATTTGACACTCGAGTGCAAGTGGCACTTTGATCTTATTTATATGCATGTCCGAATGGTTGTATGATGTATGACTGTGTACGTGTTTGCTACGGTTTCACATCGGAATGACTTACGGCATACACAATGCGAAGATAAACAAAGTGTACGAACTTCTGATTGCACTTATGCAAATGGCGTGTTTGCTTCCTGTTCAAATATCTTGCAAAAGAGAAAGACGAAAAAAGACACGGTACCATTTACCATTGTCCGAAGTGGGAACGTCAGGTGGGTTTATGCTGAATAAATGTCAAGTTATCCGTTATCTCACCAATTAAATAAAATGATGGTTTGTGGTAGTAACTGCAAGGTCTATGTTGAGAGTAAAGAAGCGGGCCAATTTTTTTTATCGAAATTTCTGATTTTATATAATAATTATATTTGTAGGATTTGAGTTATTATAATATATACAGTTGCTTGCCCAGGTGCAAGAGCGATACCAGTTAGGTGGTGGTAGATTGATGATTTAGACGTATTTTTGGCTATGAATTAAGACATGTACATTTGAAGACGCGATACATTGTAAATAAGTTGTTCCTGATATTTAGTTCTCTTATTCGTTTTGATGTTTGATGTTCGTTGTTGTTTTTCTTCATTATTAATATTATTACATATTTATCAAATCACCCGGAGCCTTATTAAACAACCCCTAGACACGAGAAAAAGCCTACATATTTTAAACAGGGTGACTACTAAACAGTAATAGCTTGTGATGAATTGAACTGGTTGTTCTATGGAGTTTACTAACCTACTTTTTGGAAGTTAATTCTATTCTACAATCCTTCATAAAAGCGAAAAACCCCGCAAGATCCTTAGGGGAAATGACTCTCTGTAGACGTGTAGATCAAAAGTCTGAATTGACGCTAAATCGTAAAAACTCAACGTTTTGAGACATGAACCCTTAAAGTTGCATTCTTCCTTAAGGACTCGCAAGGTACAATTATAGGTAACTATTTTACGTATTGAATATATTCCAGTATGCATATATCCATATGTTGATGCATACTAGGGATGTGTCATGGTTTTGGACCTGGGATAGTAATGCCCTCTGGCATAGTCTACTTATAGGGAAAACTGTAATCAAAGACCAACATAGAATATCAGGGCCGTCTTTAACCTATTGGAGACCCTGGGCACATAAGCCTACCGGGGCCCCTACAGCTTTGTCAGAATTATTTTGGTTTGTTATTTGTTTCTTTACATTCACATAAATGAATAGATAATTGTAATATGACTCGAAAAAGTAACTCTAATATCATTCTCAGGTTGGTACTTAAAATTGTGCTTTTTGAAAAGACACCCTTCTAGTTTTCAGATATGCAAAATCGTCAATCACTTGTTCAAACTCATTTTCTCTGAGCAAATCCCATTCTATGGACTGATCACTCTTTGTTGAAGTATTGTTCGTCTTAACTTAATATTTATACTTTTCCGTTTAAAGAAGGAGCGTTCGCCACTACAGTTAGTTACCATCATGTTTAAAAAGATTCTCAATGCAATTTCTACATTTAGAAATGTGTCTCCAACTCGGTTTTTTATCAAAACTTCTAGAATACTATTAGTTTGCCAAATACAGACATTCTATTTCTAACTCTTTCTCGTTAACATCTTCATTAGCAGCAAATTCTTTGCAACTTTGTCTCGGGATTTGGAGTTTTCAAGCGAAAAACAATGTCAACAATAACCAATGTCCTTGTAGAAACTCAAACGCTGTTTTAGATGCACGCTTGGGATATCACGTATAGGAAGTAAGGTATTTCTACTTTAATATCTCTTCCCAACTCAGTTGGACTATAGGTGCAGAGTCATAAAAAAATGTCTGGCGCGAACTTCTAAGTCTTATTCTTTGAGGCAAGTCCTTGTAGTCAGATTCTGTATTTTTCTCTTTGGAGAGCGATTCGAAGTAAAAAAAATAAAATCACCTACATTTAGGTATGCTCGCGTTTATAGCATGCAAAATCGATTATGCCAAGTAAATAATCTAACAGCAATTATTGATTAATTTTCTTAAAATAATTATCGGCTTTTGGTTGGCGGATGGATCTGGCAGGAACTATATAGGGGGCCCTCGTTGATCGTGGGGCCCCGGGCACTTGCCCAGAGTGCCCAAAGGAAAATAGGGGCCTGCAGAATATACAATTTGTATATTAATCTACCAACGTTTCGTTACAAGACTTTGACAGAAGGCCATTTTCCCTAAGGAGCCCTTTGTCTATAACTTTCCTTGTTGAAACTATTAATCTTTAATATAAATAATTTTTAAATAAAATTTGTTGTTCGGGAAGTAAAAGCAAAAGAAGTGGTTATTTTTTGGGAGTTCTGCAACACTACACGAGGTGCCCCCGTCAAAATTCGCAAAAACATCGTTAGCAAATTTATTTCAAAGGGAAATTTTCTGCATTGTAAGAACTTAGTCGTTTCCTTTTTTATTATTTTTACAGTATATCTCATCGTAATATAAATATGAGTTAATGTTGTCCCCTGTAAGCATTAATACATCTGTTGTGGTACTTGAGGATTTATAAGCCGTAGTAAATTGTAGGTTCGTTTTTAGAACGGTCACCGCTGACGTTTTTATTTATTTGATTCGCGTGAAAAATTACAGAATTTGTGTATTACGAATGTGTGACGCCGATTATTAGACTGTGAATAGTTTAAATATAAACTCCGTTGGACGAAGTATATCCTTTCGTACGTACATATAAAGTAAATCCTTTACAACGTATTGCCGTGAATTATTATTCCCAAATTATTGGTTTGTCAGGCAAAAATACAAGAAGTCTTTCAACTTATAAAGTGTCGAATTTTCAGGGGATTTACTAATCCTGGGAACATCAGAATAAATTTCTATTTGTCGTGGAAGAAATTGTGAATATAACAATGTATTATCATCGGGATTTGTTAAAATATAGGAAAAATATGGAAAAGTATTAGCATTGTCTAATATATCTAAACAGTACTGTATGAAAAAAAATAAAAGTAAAACAAAAGTACTGGTATGCAAGGAAAGAAAACGTAAGGAAAGAGCAAATATAAAGATATGAGATGAAAAATTAAAAGAAGTGGCTGATTTTAGGTATCTAGAAAGTCAAATAAGTGAGGACCAGGGGCGCAACACGTTAAAATTTGACTGGGTGCTCAATAAATGACAAAAAAAAACAAAAGGTCATCAATGCATTGCATTCGAAAAGTCAAGTTCAGCTGTTCTCATCATCATAATACTATAAATGGACTAAACAAAAAGGTCATTTCGACGAGATTGAACTGTTTGAACGGAACTTTCAAGTTGGGTTATTATCTGTATCGACTGGTATTGACTGGGTGCCCGGGCACCCGTGGGCCCCCCTTGTTGCATCCCTGGTCAGGAGTGAAGGAGTAGTAGGGATATAATAAACTAGAAGATAGCGCAGGGTCGTATCGCCTTCAATAAAAAGAAGTCACTTCTATGCCCGCGAACGGTTAATTAAGAAATTCGAAAAAGGTGTATGTTTAGAGCGCGGCGCTGTACGGGTGCGAAACATAGACGTTGGGTGCGGCGGAAAAGAGAAAGTTGGAAGCATTCGAAATGTGGTGTTATAGACGAATGATGAGAAGGATACCGTGGATAGAGAAGGTTAGAAATGAAGAAGTATTAGAAAGAATAGGAAAACAGAGGACTCAATGGAAATTAATAAGAAATAGGCGAGATAGATTAATTGGACATCTTCTCAGGCTTGAAGATCTAGTCAGAAACATATTAGAGGTAGAGACGGGAGTTAGGAGGAGTAGAGGTAGATCTAGATTAGATTACTGTTCTCAAATAATTAAGGATGTGGGTTGTTCTACTTTTACGGAAATGCGAAGATTAGCTCAGGATAGGAAAGAGTGGAGGTGCGTGTCCGGCCAGTCTCAGAACTGACGACCTTTTGATGATGAATATATCTACCTTTTTCCTCTTAAAAATGCAATTTAATTTTGATAACAGGAAGGTTACAGATAGTTTTGAAATAAAATGGAAGCGGTATTGAGAAAAACAGTAACATGAAAATAAATATGAGAAAAATCATTTAGATCTACGATAAAGAAATTGGGGGACACAATGTATGTTGCAGGTTACTTGCAGCCTTGTACTCAAACTCTAGAGCTTAAAAGCTTTTATTTGCATTTTGCATTAATTTTTATTAAAAAATGTTTCCTAAAATTACCGAAGATTTCATCTCCATTCATCCAGTTAGAGTTTCATGTAACTTTCTTCATTTATAATTATATATTATGCATAGAAAATGTACGCCCATTATGAATGAGATTAACTGGTGTGTGAAATCGTGCTATTTTTAACTAAAGTTTCCTATTTTTGAGAAGATTCCGTTGTATCCATGATCTTTATAGGTATCGTGCGAAGTTGCTTTGTTCCATTCAAACATTTGTTTAACGATATAGTAAAAGTTTGCTTACATATTAAAAGAATTTTTTAACGGAAAGAAGAGGACGACCATGTAGCTTTTATATGCACTGAGAATTTTTAATTTGAATACATGAGAAAATAATTCTGTACGCTGTAATGGTGTTAGCTAAGTAAGTACACGTGTTTTACAGTCGGTGTGAATTTTCGATAGAATCTTTTCTACGCGCTCCAATTCTCTTGTAACTCTTGTAATTGAATTGTTGGTAAAGTCAATAAACAGATCTCACTTTTGTACAATCTTTTTATAGAACGATGAGAAAATAATCTCGGAAATCCTTAGCCAGTCAGAAAACGAAAGTATTAATAAGGTTTTCTAAGCGGTGGTAGTTTTAAATTACCGGATTTATAAAATAATTCGAAGTGGTCTGTATTCTGTCGAAACTGCCAGACGTGGATCGCGATTTCGTTCTTTTTGGATCTCATCAGCGCGTCGCAGACAGCTCCGACAGAACACAGACCAACTTTTACCTGCTGTCTTAACAGCGCGTTTTAGAAAATACCACAAATGGCGCGGTAAACGCCATCTGTAGTACGAT